>NW_028125279.1:0-174000 GCF_965194825.1 Balaenoptera physalus
ACAGGCCACTAGCCAGTGTAGGCATGGCTCTGGGTAGAAAATGAGTTTTCTCTAGCTAAGCTGGCTGCTTCGATGGCCGGGGTGGAGCTCATCCTGCCACGCTCTAGAGCTAAAGGGAAACTCAACGTGAGTACTGGCCTCGAGGTAAGTCCCTGAGTAGCCGCGCAGAAAGGGAGGCATGCAGCTGTTTCCATGAGGTCTTAGTCGCTGTTCTGCTTGACTTGATTTTATTTTTTTTATTTTTTTTTTTTTTTTAAGATTTATTTTTTGATTGATTGATCGCTATGTTGGGTCTTCGTTTCTGTGCTAGGGCTCTCTCCAGTTGCGGCAAATGGGGCCACTGTTCATCGCGGTGCGCGGGCCTCTCCCTATCGCGGCCTCTCTTGTTGCGGAGCACAGGCTCCAGATGCGCAGGTTCAGTCATTGTGGCCCACGGGCCCAGTTTCTCCGTGCCATGTGTGATCCTCTCAGACCAGGGCTCGAACCCGTGTCCCCTGCATTGGCAGGCATATTCTCAACCATTGCGCCAGCAGGGAAGCCCCTGTTCTGCATTATTTTAAAGGAAGTACCCTTTTCAGGACTCGTAGGCCCCTCGGGTGTGCATCATTTTCCCTCCAAGAACCCTGAGTACCTCCAGACTCCTGTGGGCCTGCTGAGCAACATCAAGGCCCAAAGGGCGGTCTCTCGGACGCCCGCTGTGTATGCCGAGTGATGGGCATCACACTGCCTGTTCCTTAAGGAGAGCTACATTTCCAGAGCACTGGAACAGCCCCAGGACCACATTTCTAGCCAGTGCGACGTGCCCTGGAAGTGTTCGTCACGACCCCTGTCTGAGCTGCCATGAGAAAACACTCTGCGTAGAATTCTTCGAGGGCCTCGTACCTGAAGTCACTCTGCTCGAGGAGAAAGTCAGCATCCTACCATGCTGTGGCGCTAACGGGACACTCAGCGTGAACACTTGCCTCAAGGTAAGGCCCTGAATTGCCGTGCAGAAGCGGAGGCGTGCAGCAGTTTTCAGGAGGCCGTAGCCACTGCTCTGCATTAGTTTATTTATTTATTTATTTGTTTATCTATCTATTTATTTATTTATTTATTTAATATATCATTTTTTTTTTACTGTGTTGGGTCGTCGTTGCTGCATGTGAGCTTTCTCTAGTTGCAGCGAGCGGGGGCTACTCTTCGTTGCGGTGCGCGGGCTTCTAATTGCGGTAACTCTTATTGTTGTGGAGCACAGGCTCTAGGCACGTGGACTTCATTAGTTCTGGTATGCGGGCTCAGTCGTTGTGGCTCCCGGGCTCTAGAGCGCAGGCTCAGTCGTTGTGGTTCACGGGCTTAAGTACTCCGCAGCATGTGAGATCTTGGTGGACCAGGGCTCAAACCCATGTCCGCTTCATCGGCAGGTGGATTCCCAAACATTGCATCACAAGGGAAGCCCCTGCTCTGCATTATTTTAATGTCAGTATGCTTTGCAGGACATCTAGGAGCCTCGCGTGGCCACCCTATTTCCTGCAAGAACACTGAGTACCCCGAGGCCCCCATGGGCCCGCTAAGCCACATCCAGGCCCATAGCCCTTCGGAGCCACTCTGTGTATGCCGAGTGTAGGGCAACACACTGCACTCCTTCTTGGGACAGCTTGAATTCCCCATCACTCGATTAGGTCCACGAACACCGCTCTAGCAGGTCCAACGTGCCGTGCAAGTCTGGCTCATTGCCCAAGTCTGAGCTGCACTGAGAAAAACCCTCGGCTTCGTATTGCATCTGGGAGTCCCTGCGTGAAGTCTCCCTGCCACCAAGAAAAAGTCGGCTTGCGTTCCAACTGCAGCTACAGCCCAGTTCCTCGTGTAACACTGCAGGGTTTTGAAGAGCCACGGGCCCGGAGGCTTCGCTGGGGCGTTCCTTGGTTGAGGCAGTTCGCTATTTGCAGAACACCCTGCTTCGAGGAGTTGATTCAGGGAAGGAACCACTGGGTAACCTGTGTCTGTTTGGACTTGTTAGAACGCACAGGGATGTATGCTGCGTGTGCACGTGGGAATGGGGGCCTGATGGAACTATGCTTGCTTTCCCATTTTGAAAGCTCCATTCATGCTGCCTTGAAGCTACTTGAAATTGACTGCTGTTGCCTGGCCACTAGCCACTGTAGGCATGGCTCTGGGAAGAAAAGGAATTTTCTCTAGCTAAGCCGTGTGCTTCGATGGCGGGGGTGGAGCTCATCCTGCCATGCTCTAGAGCTAAAGGGAAACTCAACGTGAGTACTGGCCTCGAGGTAAGTCCCTGAATAGCCGTGCAGAAACGGAGGCATGCAGCTCTTTCCACGAGGTCTTAGTCGCTGTTCTGTTTTATTGTATTTTATTTTTTTAATGTTTTACTGTTTTTTTAAGATTTATGTATTGATTGATTGATTGCTATGTTGGGTCTTCGTTTCTGTGCTAGGGCCCTCTCCAGTTGCCGTAAGTGGGGGCGACTCTTCAACGCAGTGCGTAGGCCTCTCACTATCGCGGCCTCTCTTGTTGTGGAGCACAGGCTCCAGAGACGCAGGCTCAGTGGTTGTGGCTCACGGGCCCAGTTGCTCCGCAGCATGTGGGATCCTCCCAGACCAGGGCTGGAACCCGTGTACCCTGCATTGGCAGGCAGATTCTCAACCACTGCGCCACCAGGGAAGCCCCTGTTCTGCTTTATTTTAAAGGAAGTACCCTTTTCAGGACTCCTAGTCCCCTCGGGTGTGCATCATTTTCCCTCCAAGATCAGTGAGTATCTCCAGACCCCTGTGGGCCTGCTGAGCAACATCGAGGCCCAAAGGTCGGTCCCTCGGAGGCCCTCTGTGTATGCCGAGTGATGGGCAACACACTGCTCGTTCCTTAAGGAGAGCTACATTTCCAGAGCACTGGAACAGCCTCAGGACCACATTTCTAGACAGTGCGACGTGCCATGGAAGTGTTCGTCATGGCCCCCGTCTGAGCTGCCATGAGAAAACACTGTGCTTTGAATTCTTCGAGGACCTCGTAGCTGAAGTCACTCTGCTCGAGGAGAAAGCCAGCATCCTACCATGCTGTGGCGCTAACGAGACACTCAGCGTGAGCACTTGCCTCGAGGTAAGGCCCTGAATTGCAGTGCAGAAGCGGAGGCGTTCTGCAGTTTTCAGGAGGCCCTAGTCCCTGCTCAGCTTTAGTTTACTTCTTTATTCATTTGTTTATCTATCTGTCTATCTATTAATTTATTTTTTTATGTAATTTATCATTTTTGTTTTACTGTGTTGGGTCTTCGTTGCTGCATGTGAGCTTTCTCTAGTTGTAGCGAGCGGGGGCTACTCTTCATTGCGGTGCGCGGGCTTCTCATTGCGGTGGCTCCACTTGTTGTGGAGCAGAAGCTCTAGGCTCGTGGACTTCAGTACTTGTGGCATGCGGGCTCAGTCGATGTGGCTGCCGGACTCTAGAGCGCAGGCTCAGTCGTTGTGGAGCACGGGCTTAGTTGCTCCGCAGCATGTGAGATCTTGGTGGACCAAGGCTCGAACCCATGTCCCCTGCATCGGCAGGTGGATTCCCAACCACTGCACCACAAGCGAAGCCCCTGCTCTGCATTATTATAACGTCAGTCCGCTTTGCAGGACATCTAGGAGCCTCGCGTGCGCACCCTATTCCCTGCAAGAACACTGAGTAAACCCAGGCCCCCATGGGCCCGCTATGCCAATTCCAGGCCCGTAGCCCTTCGGAGCCAATCTGTGTATGCCGAGTGTAGGGCAACAGACTGCACTCTTTCTTGGGACAGCTTGATTTCCTCAACACTCCCACAGGTCGACGAACACTGTTCTAACAGGTCCAACATGCCGTGCAGGTCTGGCTCATTGCCGAAGTGTGAGCTACACTGAGAAAAACCCTCGGCCTCGTATTCCACCTGGGACCCCCTGCCTGAAGTCACCCTGCCTCCAGGAGAAAGTCGGCTTGCGTTGCGACTGCAACGAAAGCCCATTTCCTCGTGTATCACTGCAGGCTTTTGAAGAGCCACGGGCCCGGAGGCTTCGCTGGGGCGTTCCTTCGTTGAGGCAATTCACTATTTGCAGAACACCCTGCTTCGAGGAGTTGATTCAGGGAAGGAACCACTGGGTAACCTGTGTCTGTTTGGACTTGTTAGAACGCACAGGGATGTATGCTGCGTGTGCCCGTGGAAATGGGGGCCTGATGGAACTAGCCTTGCTTTCCCATTTTGAAAGCTCCATTCATGCTGCCTTGAAGCTACTTGAAATTGACTGCTGTTGACAGGCCACTAGCCACTGTAGGCATGACTCTAGGAATAAAAGGAGTTTTCTCTAGCTAAGCCGGGTGCTTCGATGGCCAGGGTAGAGCTCATCCTGCCACGCTCTAGAGCTAAAGGGAAACTCAACGTGAGTACTGGCCTCGAGGTAAGTCCCTGATTAGCCGTGCAGAAATGGAGGCATGCAGCTCTTTCCACGAGGTCTTAGTCGCTGTTCTGTTTTATTGTATTTTATTTTTTTAATGTTTTATTGTTTTTTTTAAGATTTATGTATTGATTGATTGATTGCTATGTTGGGTCTTCTTTTTTGTGCTAGGGCCCTCTCCAGTTCCCGTAAGTGGGGGCGACTCTTCATCGCAGTGCGTAGGCCTCTCACTATCACGGCCTCCTTTGTTGCGGAGCACAGGCTCCAGATGCGCAGGCTCAGTGGTTGTGGCTCACGGACCCAGTTGCTCCGCGGCATGTGGGATCCTCCCAGACCAAGGCTGGAACCCGTGTACCCTGCATTGGCAGGCAGATTCTCAACCACTGCACCACCAGGGAAGCCCCTCTTCTGCTTTATTTTCAAGGAAGTACCCTTTTCAGGACTCCTAGGCCCATCGGGTGTGCAACATTTTCCCTCCAAGATCAGTGAGTACCGCCAGACCCCTGTGGGCCTGCTGAGCAACATCGAGGCCCAAAGGTCGGTCCCTGGGAGGCCCTCTGTGTATGCCGAGTGATGGGCAACACACTGCTCGTTCCTTAAGGAGCGCTACATTTCCAGAGCACTGGAACAGCCTCAGGACCACATTTCTAGCCAATGCGACGTTCCATGGAAGTGCTCGTCATGGCCCCCGTCTGAGCTGCCATGAGAAAACACTCCGCTTATGATTCTTCTAGGACCTCGTATCTGAAGTCACTCTGCTCGAGGAGAAAGTCAGCATCCTACCATGCTGTGTCGCTAACGGGACACTCAGTGTGAGCAGTTGTCTCGAGGTAAGGCCCTGAATTGCCATGCAGAAGCGGAGGCGTGCAGCATTTTCCAGGAAGCCATAGCCGTTGCTCTGCATTATTTTAACGTCAGTACACTTTGCAGGACATCTAGGAGCATTGCGTGGGCACCCTATTCCCTGCAAGAACACTGAGTACCCTCAGGCCCCCATGGGCCTGCTAAGCCACATCCAGGCCCGTAGCCCTTTGGAGCCACTCTGTGTATGCCGAGTGTAGGGCAACAGACTGCACTCTTTCTTGGGACAGCTTGATTTCCTCAACATTCCCACAGGTCGACGAACACCTTTCTAGCAGGTCCAACATTCCGTGCAAGTCTGCCTCATTGCCCTAGTCTGAGCTGCACTGAGAATAACCCTCGGCTTCGCATTCCATCTGGGACGCCCTGCCTGAAGTCACCCTGCCTCCAGGAGAATGTCGGCCTGCGTTCCGACTGCAGCTACAGCCCAGTTCCTCGTGTAACACTGCAGGGTTTTGAAGAGCCACGGGCCCGGAGGCTTCGCTGGGGCGTTCCTTGGTTGAGGCAGTTCGCTATTTGCAGAACACCCTGCTTCGAGGAGTTGATTCAGGGAAGGAACCACTGGGTAACCTGTGTCTGTTTGGACTTGTTAGAACGCACAGGGATGTATGCTGCGTGTGCCCGTGGAAATGGGGGCCTGATGGAACTAGCCTTGCTTTCCCATTTTGAAAGCTCCATTCATGCTGCCTTGAAGCTACTTGAAATTGACTTCTGTTGCCTGGCCACTAGCCACTGTAGGCATGGCTCTAGGAATAAAAGGAGTTTTCTCTAGCTAAGCCGGGTGCTTCGATGGCCAGGGTAGAGCTCATCCTGCCACGCTCTAGAGCTAAAGGGAAACTCAACGTGAGTACTGGCCTCGAGGTAAGTCCCTGATTAGCCGTGCAGAAATGGAGGCATGCAGCTCTTTCCACGAGGTCTTAGTCGCTGTTCTGTTTTATTGTATTTTATTTTTTTAATGTTTTATTGTTTTTTTTAAGATTTATGTATTGATTGATTGATTGCTATGTTGGGTCTTCGTTTTTGTGCTAGGGCCCTCTCCAGTTGCCGTAAGTGGGGGCGACTCTTCATCGCAGTGCGTAGGCCTCTCACTATCACGGCCTCTCTTGTTGCGGAGCACAGGCTCCAGATGCGCAGGCTCAGTGGTTGTGGCTCACGGACCCAGTTGCTCCGCGGCATGTGGGATCCTCCCAGACCAGGGCTGGAACCCGTGTACCCTGCATTGGCAGGCAGATTCTCAACCACTGTGCCACCAGGGAAGCCCCTGTTCTGCTTTATTTTCAAGGAAGTACCCTTTTCAGGACTCCTAGGCCCCTCGGGTGTGCAACATTTTCCCTCCAAGATCAGTGAGTACCGCCAGACCCCTGTGGGCCTGCTGAGCAACATCGAGGCCCAAAGGTCGGTCCCTGGGAGGCCCTCTGTGTATGCCGAGTGATGGGCAACACACTGCTCGTTCCTTAAGGAGAGCTACATTTCCAGAGCACTGGAACAGCCTCAGGACCACATTTCTAGCCAATGCGACGTTCCATGGAAGTGCTCGTCATGGCCCCCGTCTGAGCTGCCATGAGAAAACACTCCGCTTATGATTCTTCGAGGACCTCGTACCTGAAGTCACTCTGCTCTATGAGAAAGTCAGCATCCTACCATGCTGTGTCGCTAACGGGACACTCAGTGTGAGCAGTTGTCTCGAGGTAAGGTCCTGAATTGCCATGCAGAAGCGGAGGCGTGCAGCATTTTCCAGGAAGCCATAGCCGTTGCTCTGCATTATTTTAACGTCAGTACGCTTTGCAGGACATCTAGGAGCATTGCGTGGGCACCCTATTCCCTGCAAGAACACTGAGTACCCTCAGGCCCCCATGGGCCTGCTAAGCCACATCCAGGCCCGTAGCCCTTCGGAGCCACTCTGTGTATGCCGAGTGTAGGGCAACAGACTGCACTCTTTCTTGGGACAGCTTGATTTCCTCAACATTCCCACAGGTCGACGAACACCTTTCTAGCAGGTCCAACATTCCGTGCAAGTCTGCCTCATTGCCCTAGTCTGAGCTGCACTGAGAATAACCCTCGGCTTCGCATTCCATCTGGGACCCCCTGCCTGAAGTCACCCTGCCTCCAGGAGAATGTCGGGCTGCGTTCCGACAGCAACTACAGCCCAGTTCCTCGTGTAACACTGCAGGCTTTTGAAGAGCCACGGGCCCGGAGGCTTCGCTGGGGCATTCCTTGGTTGAGGCAGTTCGCTATTTGCAGAACACCCTGCTTCGAGGAGTTGATTCAGGGAAGGAACCACTGGGTAACCTGTGTCTGTTTGGACTTGTTAGAACGCACAGGGATGTATGCTGCGCGTGCCCGTGGAAATGGGGGCCTGATGGAACTAGCCTTGCTTTCCCATGTTGAAAGCTCCATTCATGCTGCCTTGAAGCTACTTGAAATTGACTGCTGTTGACAGGCCACTAGCCACTGTAGGCATGGCTCTGGGAAGAAAAGGAGTTTTCTCTAGCTAAGCCGGGTGCTTCGATGGCCGGGGTGGAGCTCATCCTGCCATGCTCTAGAGCTAAAAGGAAACTCAACGTGAGTACTGGCCTCGAGGTAAGTCCTTGAGTCGCCGCGCATAAATGGAGGCATGCAGCTCTTTCCACGAGGTCTTAGTCGCTGTTCTGCTTTATTGTATTTTATTTTTTAAATGTTTTATTGTTCTTTTAAGATTTATGTATTGATTGATTGATTGCTATGTTGGGTCTTCGTTTCTGTGCTAGGGCCCTCTCCAGTTGCGGTAAGTGGGGGCGACTCTTCGTCGCGGTGCGTAGGCCTCTCACTATCGCGGCCTCTCTTGTTGTGGAGCACAGGCTCCAGAGGCGTAGGCTCAGTGGTTGTGGCTCACGGGCCCAGTTGCTCCGCGGCATGTGGGATCCTCCCAGACCAGGGCTGGAACCCGTGTACCCTGCATTGGCAGGCAGATTCTCAACCACTGCGCCACCAGGGAAGCCCCTGTTCTGCTTTATTTTAAAGGAAGTGCCCTTTTCAGGACTCCTAGGCCCCTCGGGTGTGCATCATTTTCCCTCCAAGATCAGTGAGTACCTTCAGACCCCTGTGGGCCTGCTGAGCAACATCGAGGCCCAAAGGTCGGTCCCTGGGAGGCCCTCTATGTATGACGAGTGATGGGCAACACACTGCTCGTTCCTTAAGGAGAGCTACATTTCCAGAGCACTGGAACAGCCTTAGGACCACATTTCTAGCCAGTGCGCCGTGCCATGGAAGTTTTTGTCATGGCCCCCGTCTGAGCTGCTATGAGAAAACACTGTGCTTAGAATTCTTCGAGGACCTCGTAGCTGAAGTCACTCTGCTCGAGTAGAAAGTCAGCATCCTACCATGCTGTGGCGCTAACGGGACACTCAGCGTGAGCACTTGCCTCGAGGTAAGGCCCTGAATTGCCGTGCAGAAGTGGAGGCGTGCTGCAGTTTTCAGGAGGCCCTAGCCCCTGCTCAGCTTTAGTTTATTTATTTATTCATTTGTTTATCTATCTGTCTATCTATTTATTTATTTTTTTATGTAATTTATCATTTTTGTTTTACTGTGTTGGGTCTTCGTTGCTGCATGTGAGCTTTCTCTAGTTGTAGCGAGCGGGGGCTACTCTTCGTTGCGATGCTCGGGCTTCTCATTGCGGTGGCTCGTCTTGTTGTGGAGCAGAAGCTCTAGGCACGTGGACTTCAGTAGTTGTGGCATGCAGGCTCAGTCGTTGTGGCTCCCGGACTCTACAGCGCAGGCTCAGTCGTTCTGGAGCACGGGCTTAGTTGCTCCGCAGCATGTGAGATCTTGGTTGACCAAGGCTCGAACCCATGTCCCCTGCATCGGCAGGTGGATTCCCAACCACTGCAGCACAAGCGAAACCCCTGCTCTGCATTATTTTAACGTCAGTCCACTTTGCAAGACATCTAGGAGCCTCGCGTGGGCACCCTATTCCCTGCAAGAACACTGAGTAACCCCAGGCCCCCATGGGCCCGCTATGCCACATCCAGGCCCGTAGCCCTTCGGAGCCACTCTGTGTATGCCGAGTGTAGGGCAACACACTGCACTCTTTCTTGGGAGAGCTTGATTTCCCCAGCACTCCCACAGGTCGACGAACACTGTTCTAACAGGTCCAACATGCCGTGCAGGTCTGGCTCATTGCCGAAGTCTGAGCTACACTGAGAAAAACCCTCGGCTTCGTATTTCACCTGGGACCCCCTGAGTGAAGTCACCCTGCCTCCAGGAGAAAGTCGGCTTGCATTCCGACTGCAACGAAAGCCCAGTTCCTAGGGTAACACTGCAGGCTTTTGAAGAGCCACGGGCCCGGAGGCCTAGCTGGGGCGTTCCTTGGTTGAGGCAGTTCGATATTTGCAGAACACCCTGCTTCGAGGAGTTGATTCAGGGAAGGAACCACTGGGTTACCTGTGTCTGTTTGCACTTGGTAGAAAGCACAGGGTTATATGCTGCGTGTGCCCTTGGAAATGGGGGCCTGATGGAACTAGCCCTGCTTTCCCATTTTGAAAGCTCCATTCATGCTTCCTTGAAGCTACTTGAAATTGACTGCTGTTGACAGGCCACTAGCCAGTGTAGGCATGGCTCTGGGAAGAAAATGAATTTTCTCTAGCTAAGCCGGGTGCTTCGATGGCCTGGGTGGAACTCAACCTGCCACCCTCTAGAGCTAAAGGGAAACTCAACGTGAGTACTGGCCTCGAGGTACGGCCCTGAGTAGCCGTCCAGAATGGGTGGCATGCAGTTGTTTCCATGAGGTCTTAGTCACTGTTTTGCTTTATTTTAAAGGAAGTATCCTTTTCAGGACTCTTAGGCCCCTCGGGTGTGCATCATTTTCCCTCCAAGATCAGTGAGTACCTCCAGACCCCTGTGGGCCTGCTGAGCAACATCGAGGCCCAAAGGTCGGTCCCTCGTAGGCCCTCTGTGTATGCCGAGTGATGGGCAACACACTGCTCGTTCCTTAAGGAGAGCTACATTTCCAGAGCACTGGAACAGCCTCAGGACCACATTTCTAGCCAGTGCGACGTGCCATGGAAGTGTTCGTCATGGCCCCCGTCTGAGCTGCCATGAGAAAACACTCCGCTTAGGATTCTTCGAGGACCTCGTACCTGAAATCACTCTGCTCCAGGAGAAAGGCAGCATCCTACCATGCTGTGTCGCTAACGGGACACTCATCGAGAGCACGTGCCTCAAGGTAAGGCCCTGAATTGCCATGCAGAAGCGGAGGCGTGCAGCATTTTCCCTGATTCCGTAGTCGCTGCTCTGCATTAGTTAATTAATTAAATTTTTATTATTATTATTTTTAATGTGTTGGGTCTTCGATGCTGCATGTGAGCTTTCACTAGTTGCAGCGATCGGGGGCTACTCTTCGTTGCGGTGCGTGGGCTTCTCATTGCGGTGGCTTCTCTTGTTGTGGAGCACAGGCTCTAGGCACACGGACTTCTGTAGTTGTGTCATGCGGGCTCAGTAGTTGTGGCTCCCGATCTGTAGAGCACAGGCTCAGTTGTTTTGGCACCCGGGCTTAGTTGCTCCGCAGCATGTGAGATCTTGGTGGACCAGGGCTCGAACCCATGTCCCTTGCATCGGCAGGTGGATTCTCAACCACTGCACGATAAGGGAACCCGTGGTCTGCATTATTTTAACGTTAGTCCACTTTGCAGGACATCTAGGAGCCTTGCGTGGGCATCCTATTCCCTGTAAGAACACTGAGTACCCTCAGGCCCCCATGGGCCTGCTAAGCCACATCCAGGCCCGTAGCCCTTTGGAGCCACTCTGTGTATGCCGAGTGTAGGGCAACACACTGCACTCTTTCTTGGGACAGCTTGATTTCCCCAGCACTCCCACAGGTGCACGAACACCGTCCTAGCAGGTCCAACGTGCCGTGCAAGTCTGACTCATTGCCCTAGTCTGAGCTGCACTGAGAATAACCCTCGGCTTCGCATTCCATCTGGGACCCCCTGCCTGAAGTCACCCTGCCTCCAGGAGAATATTGGCTTGCGTTCCAACTGCAACTAAAGCCCAATTTCTTGTGTAACACTGCAGGCTTTTGAAGAGCCTCGGGCCCGGAAGCCTAGCTGGGGCTTTCCTTGGTTGAGGCAGTTCTCTTGATGCAGTACCCCCTGCTTCGAGGAGTTGATTCAGTGAAGGAACCCCTGGGTAACCTGTGTCTCTTTGGACTTTTTAGAAAGCACAGGGATGTATGTTGCATGTGCCCATGGAAATGGAGGCCTGATGGAACTAGCCTTGCTTCCCATTTTGAAAGCTCCATTCATGCTGCCTTGAAGCTACTTGAAATTGACTGCTGTTGACAGGCCACTAGCCACTGTAGACATGGTTCTGGGAAGAAAATTAGTTTTCTCTAGCTAAACCGGGTGCTTCCATGGCTGGGGTGGAGCTCATCCTGCCACGCTCTAGAGCTCAAGGGAAATTCAACGTGAGTACTGTCCTCAAGGTAATGCCCTTAGTAGCCGTGCAGAAAGGGAGTCGTGCAGCTGCTTTCATGATGTCTTCGTCACTCTTCTGCTTTATTTTAGAGGAAGTACCGTTTTCAGGACTCCTAAGCCCCCTGGTTGGCACCCTTTTCCCTACAGATCACTAAGTACCCCCAGACCCCTCTATGTTTGCTGAGCAACAGCCCGGTCATTTGGCCCTTCAGATGCCCTCTGTGTATGCCGACCATAGGGCCACATGCTACACTCTTCCTTGAGAGATCTAGATTTCCTCAGCACTCCAACAGCTTTAGGAAAACGTTTCTACCCCATCTAACATGCAATGGAATTGTTCCTCATTGCCTTATTGTGAGCTGCAGTGAAAAAGCACTCTGCTAAGCATTCCTTCTAGGACTTCCTACCTGAAGTCACCCTGCCTCCAGGAGAAAGTCGGCTTGTGTTCCAACTGCAGGTAAAGCACATTTCTTCGTGTTACAGTGCAAGCTTTTGGAGCAAGCACAGGCCCAGAGGCCTAACTCAGGCATTCCTTAGTTGAGGCAGTTCGCTACATGCAGAACACGCCGTGTAGAAACGCTGATTCAGGGACGTGACCAGTGTGTAGCTCGTGTCTCTTTTCACTTGTTAGAAAGCACGTGTAAGTGTGCTGCGTGTCCGCTCGGAAATGGGGGCCTGATGGCAGAAGGCATCTCATCAGAAGTGTTGGGAGTGTGTAGAGGCCTTATATTCCTGTTGTGTGTCCTGCAGGCTTCCCATGAAAGACCGGAATCTAGGTCAACTTGGGCAAGCCACTTAACTGGGCCTCAGCTTTCTTTATTTGTAAGGTGGGCACCACAGCGCTTCCCTCCCGTATTCATGGCGATAACCTGGCAACAAACGTACACCATGTGGCCCCACTTTGAAATCTTTAAAGAGGTCTGCCAATAAAAGTGTCTGTAGGTTGTACCTTCCCTGCAATGCGACACCTGGTCCAAGGTGGAGAGGTTCAGGAGTGAGCAGTTTGCCCTTGACATGAATGGACATAGCTCAGCCAGTGGCGTCCCTTCACTGAGATCCTGGCTGCCGAGGTCCACACTTTCCATGTATCCAGGCTAGTTTCAGATGGAGACTGAGAGGGAAAATAGGCAGGTGTAAGGATGCAGTCCTCAAATCTTTGGCTTCAAATAATCCATCCCAAACTGCTACCCGAGCCCCCCAGTATCAAAAAGGAAACATGTTATAGACCCAGAAAAATGTGTTTCCCAAAAGGCCTAGGTTTGCCCTCATAGTCATCAGTATCTAAAATAGAAGTAGCAGTACACTTAAAATCTTAAACTTGTATGTATTTAGGGACCAAAGGCATTTTCATCAGAAAGAAAAGGGATTTAATAATGAAACCACAGAGAGATAAATTATTTTCAAGCCCCTGATGAGAGAGGGGAGAAATGTCAACCTCATGGGAGTTGCAGAATCAGCAGTTAGGATTTTCGGATGCCAACTCTGGGGGAGAATAGACTCCAGCCTGTACCCTCCCCGCCCACCCTCCGCGGTGTGCCTGGTTAGGAGGTGAGTCCTGCAGGCGCGGTGGCCCCTGGGCTGGCTGGAGCGGCAGGATGAGTGCAGGGGTCCCTGGACAGAACAGTTTACCCTCCCTCCCCAGAGACACCTAGCAACGTCTGGAGGGTGGGCTAGCGGCAGGTGGCCAGGGACGCTGCTAAACACACTGCAATGCCCAGGACAAAGCCCACCACAGGGAGCGATTCAGCCCAGAATGTCAGCAGTGCTGAGGATGAGAAACCTATGCATGTGGCAATGCTGGCCTCCAGGAGAAGCTCAGGAGACAGCCCAACCCCCTTCCTGCCCACAAGGGGGCGATGGTCCTCTCCTGTAGTTCGCTCCAATTTAAGGGCCTTTTGCTGTCCGCTGCTGGTGAGTGACCCGGTGCCCTGGCTTTAGGAGTCGGGGCCTGAGGGCCTCGTTAGCTCCCCGAATTCTGTGCACGCAGAGTGCGCTTCACCCCCGCGCTCCCCGCTGTTGTAGAGCAGGGTCTGCAAAGCCAGGAGGGGGGATTGCTGGATTTGGCGCTAGCAGGCTTGGTCTTGGCGTCACTGGTAATGCACAGGGTGGTATCTGGGGTAGAAAGAGACGAATCAGGCCGATTAGCAGCGAGGTGGCGGCTGCGGTGCGGAGCGCACCTGAGTCGCGAGGCTCCGGGACCCGCTGGTCAGCAGCAGAGGTGTGACGAAGACGCAGCCTCACACCGTGCCCTGCGGCCTGGGCCTTTCGGAGTTGCCCTCTTCAGAGGGCTCTCCCAGGCGCAGACCACCCCATCCCCAAGCCCAGCACGCTGGCCACTCCGCACTGGACATCTAGGGGTAGTGTGGGGTGTGGTGTCCACGCCAGACTGAAGTCCAGGTCAGAGGGGCTCAGCCTGAGGCTGAAAGGAGATGGGTGGATCAGTAGGTTAGTGGCGGTATCTCTTGGGAGGGAAGCACAGGGAATTTTTATTTCTCAGTTATCTTCTGCATTTTAAAAACTTCTGCCATGAGTATGCATTTCTGTAACCCTAACCTTATTAGAGTGGAAGCTTAGTGGGGCAGCTTTGCAAAAGGACCCTGCCTGACTCTTGACCCACCTGTGTGCCTAAATGCGCATGCAGCTGGGACTTGGTCAGCAGTGGTGACCTCCTGAAGCTATTTACAACCTGTAAGCGGTGTGTGCTCCTCCATGGGATACCTCATTTCTCTGACTCTCAGGTTCTTCTTCTGTGGAGAAAAAGGGCAGATATGTTCTACAAATGTCCACTGTTCCCCGTGGAGAAGGTACCTCTGGGCATGAACATGTGCTGGAGTGGCATGATGCTGGGGTCTGCCCCTCGCAGCTCAATCTCAAAGACTCCAAGCAGAGCTGCCTACTTTATATTTTTCTTCCCTTCTGAAGACATTGGCTGGCACTTGGCCTTGGTCCAGGGTGTACGCCTTCCTCAACCTGTTGACTGCAGAGTCCTGACATTGCTTTGGGCTTGGTCCAAGTCTGTGCTTGAGTGGAGGACGGGGCTTTGAGAGGGTCCACACGCCCCTCCTTCCCAGCCACACACCTTCTTTTCCTTGCCAAGCTCTCCCTTCTCCTACTGTGCCAACGAAGCAGCTGCTTCAACCTCTTCTGTAAACTGGGCTCTCCCATCTGTCTTCAGTTTTTCCCGTGCTCATAGCTGGTTAGAAACCTGTTGGGGGGTGTTTTTCAGACGAACTTGAGTAACTTGCCCTCGTAGATTAGTTAAGAGCCTGTAGGTGTCGAAGGGATTTGTGGAAAAGACCCAGCAGAATCTGCGAGAACCCGAGGCGGCTGTGGCTGGAGCCAGGTGAGCCACAGGTTAGGGGCGCCTGGGCCTCATCCTGTGTGAGGGTGGATGCGCTGCTGCTGTCCTCTGCCTCGGGCCCTCATCTGTGAAATGGGGGAACAGTGAGGACTGCCCTCCCGAGGTCGTCATGAGGCTTAATGTGTGAACGCACCGACCACTCAGAGCAGCCCTCACCGCAGGGAGCACTGTGTGTGTGTGTGTGTGTGTGTGTGTGTGTGTGTCATTGTAGCCGCCGGGCTTCGCTTTTCTCCACCAGCTCCTTCTTCACGGGGAAGCAAGAAGAGGCATGGGAGGGAGGGACAAGACTAGAAAAAGAGGCAGAGGGAGGTCCCTGGGGAAGGGTTTCTGCCACTCATGCATGGGTGGCCTGGGGTCCAAACTTGGGGTTTTACACCAGGGCGTGTGAGCAAGGGGCTGCGGCCAGGGGCAGAGCATTTACAGACCACGCATAGGTCTGGACAGAGCAGGAAGACGCCAAGGCTCTGCTTCCTCCCAGCTGTCAAGGCCGGAGGCAACAGGTCACCCCTTCTGAGTCCCTGAGAAATTGGGAGGTGCTAGTGCAAGGGCACAAAGTTTCAGTTATGCCATAGGAAAACAAGTTCTGGAGTTCTGCTGTATAATATGGTGCCTGTAGTTAACAATACTGTATTGTGTGCTTAAAATTTACTGAAGATGGCTCCTATCTTAAGCGTTCTTACCATACACACAAAGAATGATGATAATAGCAATAATAATAAATAAAGGAATGAATCGGTCGGGAGGACACCTTTGGAGTGACACATATGTTTACTGTGTAAATTGTGGTGATGGTTTCATGGGTGTAATCTGTCTCCATACTCACAAAGTTGCATGTATTAATCATGTACAGCTTTCTGTATGTCAATGATACCTTCATAAAGTGGTTTAAAACAATAAAATGGGGGGGAATATAGTCACTCCAAGTACTGAGCACGTTGCCTGTCCCAGTAAATAAGTAAATAAATGTAATTATGGTTTAAGCTTAGCTCAGGACTGAGAGTGGGTCCCACAGGTACTTGGCAGGTGGTGTCTGTGGCCAGCTCCTCCACCCTGGCTCAGCACTGCTTCTGTGAAGCACAAGGGCTCCCCAAACACAGAGACCAGCCCCAGGTGCACACTCGTGACAGAGAAGGTGGGCTGGTCGCAGACACCTTGTTTTGGTTACTTGCTATTCCTTCCCCCACACGCCCTTTCATTGTCCTGGTCCTTAACCTTTAACTCCTGTAAGAAGCTGGGTTTGCAGATTTCTGAAGACATTTTGCAGTGTGCAGACCTGTTTCACCTTTGTTCCCCATCCTTGGGTCTGGAGATAAAGGCGGAAGACAGTACTCCATGAAAGCAACAATCACAAACCTCAGGTATGCTCACCCTCAGGTGCCTCAGACTTCAAAGAAATGGCAAACGAGGCATCTCATTTTATACATGGCCCTCTTTAAGTACACTTGTATGTACATAAAATGAAATTGTACTGAAGTAAATCTTATTGCTGAACGTTTGCTTTCCGGAAGACACTTTGGTGTAAAAGTTCCTAAGAAAATTTGTTTTTTTAAAGGACCAAAAGTGGGGTGAATGTTTCATGGGTAAAGACCTTTTTTGTAACGAGTGAAGGTGAAATGAGCAGACTGTGCGACTCAGATTCCAGCTGCATCCCTGTCACTGCCCTCGGGAGTGTGCCGGCAGGACCCCAGAGAGCTGGCCCGCTGGGATGAGCTTATAGCCTTGGGGCCCCAAACTGCAAGGTTGGTCAGCATTCCTGTTGCTCTGGGTTCAGCAAGACCTGACTGAGGTGGGTGGGAGGTGAGTGGGAACACAGTTTTGCCCAGAGCTATCTCGTTGGCCTGTGCTAGAGGGGGAACAGAAGGTCAGAGCAGGCCTGGGTGAACCCAAGGTGCTGGCCGAATGTAATTTTTTTTTTTTTTTTTAATAAAGGGACTCTCTTTTCTGGTTGTTGGCTGAGTATGTAATGTCCACTCTGGGTCATCTAAGGGCCAAGACCAAGTACTCTGTTCCTGCTGTGACCCGTGCTTCTGCTACCACGTGCTGCACAAGGTAGGTACCTCAGAGTCCTAGCTGAACAGCTCATAGAGAGACAGGTCTCACCCTTGCTTCTCCACCTGCATCTTACAGAGGTGGAAAGTAGGAACTGCAGCCCAGCAAGCCACGGACCCAGGCAATCCTAAAACTGCAAAGTCACCTGTGTTGATTCCAGCCAGCTTTTAGTAAGTAAATCCATGACTCTTGTAAGAAGAGATTTCAGAAGATGTGTACCTTCCACAGAATTCACATTTAGTGAGGGGCGTGTGAAAAGGTATACACAATTTTAATCTTTTTATTTTACTAATAGTGTATCTTAATGATTGAAAAATAGAAAATCCTGTAAATAAAAAGAAAACCAGAAAGTACTCATACTTTACACACCTAGTGTTCACGGTCTAATGGGCCTGCTTCGCCTTCCCCTCTCTCTTCTATCTGAGCCTCCACGATGGACGGGACTCACCTGGTACAAGTGACACGGGGTCGAGCTGGACTGTTGGTTTTCTGCTCCGCCTCTGCTTCCTCTCCGCATCCTGGACTTTAAAGAAGATGAATGAAATGTCTGCTCTGGTTGCTGGCTGTTTCATCTCCAAGTTAACCTCAGTCTGTGGTTGTGGAGGGCCTCAGAAGTCAGGAAGGTCCCCCGCCGCCAACAGGGGGAGGGTGGGGCTGGACCCAGGTTCCAGCCCAGCCCTGACACACAGTGCGCTCAGTGGGACATGTTGGCATGCATGCAAGGCTGTAGCGCTGCCAGCCCCCATATGCAATTGAACAGCTACCTGGGCAGCGTAGACGGCCCCTTGGGATGTTTCAGTTCCCTACATCCATGTGATTGAGAAAAGGGCCTCCTCCCTCATAGCCTCTCAGCCTTCCGAGAGGAAATAACCCTGCAGACATTGAGTGTGGCCCTGGCCACAACCAGCATACAGCAGACCGTGGCCCTGCAATACTTTGGCCTTCGGGTTGTTGCAAACCTTTGACATTCATACTCATTAAAAATCAAAGGTATGGGAGCAAGTGGCTTCTCAGCTGGTGTTTTCACTCTGAGGCCACGTGGTCTCCAGGAGCCACGTGCATCCGGGACCCAGTCCCTGCGGCCTCTGGAAAGCCAGCCAACTGTGGATTCCACGGTATAGAATCATCCTTGAGACACTGCTCCGTTGAGTAACAGCTTCCTTACCAACTACCATTTGGTTTCTGTTCTCTCTAAAGGAGAGAGCAGAGACTGGGAAATGAGTAAATGTGTTCTGTGGAGATGGGTGATTAATATAGTCAGAGGGGAGGTGTGACTCCTGGGCTCCCACCTCCCAGGGACACAAATGAAGTCTGTGTGCCTTTAGAGGTACATAGGTAATCAGGGCCAGCCTCTGCTGTGAGGCCCTGATGCCCAAAGCAAGAGTCTTGAGTTTACCACCAACAGCAAAGTTGCTATTTTAGCTAGTGGAAGAGCTTCCTGCCATCAAGGGAGGACAGCAAGAGCCCTGGATGGGTGACCACAGTCACTGACCTTAACTGAACCTCTTCTTTTCTGTTAAAATGGACATTGAGTGGGTGTCGCCTGCAGTTTCTGGAAGCCCTGGATGCAGTGAGAGAGTGTTCCTGTGAATGGGGCCACCCAAAGGCATTTAGCAGGACAAAGGATTGGAGGGAGACCAGATCACACTGCAAGAGAGTGAGCCACCAGAACTGCCAGGTCCAAATCCACTCTTAAACCTTTCTCTTGCAGTTATTAATTTATTTCTATCGTTTAAAAATAATGTTTTATTTTACTTTCGTAAGTGTGTCCAGTCCATTGGAATCAAAAAAGTCATAGCTGATACATCAGAACCAATAATCCCTGAGACTCCCTTGGGTGCCCTACTGGATGGGGCATGGCTGGGAGAGATGAAGACACTGAGTAGGGTCCGAACTTAGGGGAACTGCCAGACTGCTGTGTCTCTGTTCCTTCCCTGTCCCAGGAGAGCGAAATCCCGGAACAATGAAAGGAGAAGCAAAATGGGGAAGAGGTCTTTTGGTGGCTTAACTGTTGTGTTTGTATTTTCCTTTGTTATGTTCCGTTTTGTTAATGTGTGTTTTTACTAGGAAGTTACCCATTTCCTCTAGATTTCTAGTGTGATGCAATAGGTTTCTCATTCTAGTTTTCAACCGAATTGTCACGTATTAACTGACATCCATATTTCATTTGGGTTTCCTTCATTCCAACTTTTTGTCTTCCAGGATGCCATCCAGTGTATCACGTGACATTTAGTCATCATGTCTGTTTAGGCTCTTCTGGGCTTTCACGGTTTCTCAGACTGTCCTTGATTCTATGACCTTGACATTGGTGAGGAGTACTGGTCAGATATTTTGTTGACTGTCCCGCATTGGAATTTACTTGATGTTTTTCTCAGGATTGGGCTTGAGTTATGGGTTTTGAGTAAGCAGATCACAGAGGTAAAGTGCTTTCTCATCACTTTGTATCAAGGGAACAGGCTCTCAAGGCAACTTATCACTGTTACTATTAACTTTGGTCACCTGGCTGACCAAATAAGTTTGTCAGATTTCCCCACAAGGAAGTTAAGTTTTTCCCATTTCCGTGCTGTGTGTCTTCTTTAGGAGGAAGCTACTTTGGGAAGCAGCACTTATGGAGACAGGAGTTATCTCCACCTTCACAATCCATGGATGGCTGAGTGTCCACATCAATTATTTGGACTTCCACATAGGAGATTTCTATTCAACCTTATTGATTAAAACAAACAAACAAACAAAACCCTGTGCAGTTACTTATTTTTACCAGCATGGACACCTGTGGACAGTTTTTTTGTTTGTGTGTTTTCTTTGTTTTTTTAACTTTTTGTTATAATCCAGCAGTCCAGATTTTGTTGCTAAGTTCATTCCTACTTTGGCTATTGAGAGCTCTTTCCATTGGCTCCTGTTTTCCTTTGACATCATTGCACCCTGTGGATTTTTTTTCTTGATACTTCCTTATTTTCTGATATAAGATTCAAGATTGTCCTGGCTCATATATTTACTGTGTCAGTCCTAGTGTCAGCCATTATTTCAAAGAGCTCTGGTTCCTTTTACTAGAGAATGTTATGAAAAAGTTACATATAGGAGCTGAAAGTGCTCAGCTGACAATGCAAGGAAATATATGCATGTATTCCCACCTCTGTGTATGGTTGGGTCTCAGGGAGGGCTGCTCCACAATGGCATATCAGTTATTTTGAATTACAGTTCCTTAATAAATGGCTGATGCAAGAGCGACACTCTCTCTATCTATGTCCTTGAAAGCAGGAAATAAGTCTCTCATGTGAAAGGTGCAGAAGCCTATATGAACAACACTTGGTACTTCTTTAATTTACTGCTCCAAGCCCAAACTCTGTTTAGATTCTTCACTAATTGAGTATCCCAAACCTAAGTTTCTTTGGCCTGTAAATTCCTCATAACTTTATTCTATGATGAAAGTAAGCCTCACTTTCTGTTACAGTTGGGGAAGGATCTGTAAAGCACCTTGGTTTTTAAAGTAAAGGTTTGTTACTGGAACAAAGTGTCCCCCCAAAATAGTCTGATGCTCAAGATGTCTGTGTTCCCTTCCTGTGATAGTTCAGGGCAGGTGGGGGTCGGGGCCCAGGCTCTGTCCTCCTTGTTTCTCTTCCCTGCTTTCAGGTGGAGGGCTCCAACCAGCAGGGGATGGGGTGACCACATGGCACCGTGCCCTCCATCCTGGGACACAGGCTGGCCAAGGCCCTCACCACGTCCAGCACTTCCATTTGGGGCTGCAATGGGTGGGAAGGCTGGGAGGTGCAGGCTGGCTGTGAACAGGAGAAAGGGATGTGGGTTCTGGTGGACAGCTGGGCGGCTCTGCTGTGGCAGGGTCACCCGGAAGCTGGCGCACAGCCTCTGGTCCTGTGAAACATGATTACACAGCAGCATGCAGTCTCTGATGCTTTGTGGTTCTGGAAATCCTATAGGAGGTGGTTCAGAGCAGATTAAGGTAATGCTCTCAGTGGAGGTGGTGAAGACAAAGGTCTGCCCTTGAGACTGAAGGTGCTAATGTGGGTGTATATACAGGACAAAACCATCTCGTGTGAATGTAGATCAGGCTTGTTTAAGATCAGTGCAGTCATGGGGTTTCCCTGATGGTGTAGTGGTTGATAATCTGCCTGCTGATGCAGGGGACACGGGTTCGAGACCTGGTCCGGGAAAATCCCACATGCCGCAGAGCAGCTATGCCCGTGTGCCACAACTACTGAGCCCCCACGCCTAGAGCCCGTGCTCCGCAACAAGAGAAGCCACCGCAATGAGAAGCCCGCGCACCGCAGTGAAGAGAAGCCCCCCTCGCCGCAACTAGAGAAATCCCGTGTGCAGCAATGAAGACCTAACGCAGCGAAAAATAAATAAAGATTTTAAAAATCTTTAAAAAAGGAAAAAATATCAGTGCAGTCGTGTTATGCCTAAAATCTCATATCTTGTGCCTTTCCTCGGGCACACCTTCCTCAGTTCCTGAGGCTACTGTAACTCACATACAGGGCAATGGAGAGTGGGCTATCTAGTGTGAGACCTTCTTTACCCTGTGTGTGAGTCTGCTCGGGGCTGCCATAACAAACACCACAGACCGGGGAGCTTGAACAACAGACCTACCTCCTAGTCCTGGATGCCGTCTGAGATCAAGGTGTCTGCAGGCTGGTTTTTCCTTGAGGCTTCTCTTCTTGGTGTGTAGACAGCCATCTTCTCACATGATCTTCTGTTTCCTAATCTCTTCTGGTAGGACATCAGTCTTATTGGATTAGGATCCACCCTAGTGACCTCATTTTACCGTGATCACCTCTTTAAAAACCCCATCTCCGAATACAGCCACATCCTGGGGTCCTGGGGGTTAGGGATTCAGCATGTGAATTTTGGGGGGCACAACTGAGCCCACAGCATCCTGCTTAGGAACTAACGTGCCTGGGTCCTTCCTTCCCTCAAGTCCCATGGGTATCATGCGATAGCTAAGGGAGAGGCCACTCGTGCAGAGTTTGTGTCCCAGTTGGGGAACCCTTCTCTGCTCTCTTTGATCAGGCAGCAGCAGTGCCAGCCCCATCCTGCGGTGAGCAGTTCTGGGGTTTCCTGCCGTGTCTCCTGGCCTGCTGAGGGGCTCAGTATCAGGGAACCAAGAGCCACCAGCCTAGTAGGGATGCCGGGGACTCTCAGGGCCTTGGCAGATGTTTCTCCCAGCTGATACCCTAGCGAAAGTGGGGAAGCATTTGGGGATTACATGTGGGAGAGAGTCACAGTCTCGTTTATGCTTCAGAAAGACCACGTTGGGGTGGGATGTGAGACGCACCGTGGGGGCAGGGAGATTTGCCAGGGCCTGATGGAGGAACCAGGCACTAGATCGGGCTTGGGCCAGGGCTGTGGGTGTAGAGGGGAATTAGTGTGAATTTGGAGGAGGGGGTCGCAGGGTATGAGATCAGCTGGTGCACAATTCTCTGGTTGGTTGATGGTGAGGTAACAGGGTGGTGAACAGTATCAATCCTTAGGTGCCAGTAGGTCTGGGGGCTCTTGATCATCAAGTACAGTAGTTAATGTCTTCCATCTGGTAGAAGTCTGTAAAACAACTCAGGAAGCGTGCATCAGATGCTGTTATCCAGGTACTTCAGAGAGGAGCTACAGCAGAGGATATGGGGGGGAGTGGGTCTGTCCTGGGAAGGCCCCGTAGGGTCCTTCTCGGTTACATCCCGTGTCTGGGCTCAGCAACCAGGGAAGGTGGGGCTGCTCCTGGGTGTGGGGAGCTGCAGGATCCCGGTCCCCTGAGGGCCCTGTTAGCCCCCAAGGTGAGATGGGGGTGCAGTGACTGGACAGAGGCGTCTGGCCTGGGAGAGGGGTACGGGCTGGAAATGTCACGGGACTCATCGCAGGGAGGGAGAGGAAAGACCAGGCTGGGGAAGGTGGGTTACAGCAGACTCCACGGATGTGTCTGTGGGCCTGACAGAAGCAACTCAGAGCCAGAAGAAGTGGCCGTCAGGAGCTCAGCTTCATTCTCCTGTTCTTTTGTAAAACTGCTGTGTCAGTTTGAAACACCACCAGGAGACTTCTGGGCCCATTGCTGCCATGGTTGCATCAAAGGGGCCCGGGTGGAAAACAGAACCACTGCAGGCCCCACCCATGTCCCCACTGGGGGTGAATCCGATCAGCGCTCCAGGGCTCACAGACTTGAGGGAACCTCTGTCCTCCGGACTGGTCTTCCTCCTTCCTCTCACCTGCTGGTCAGGAGTCCAGGCACCCCCATCCTGGCTCCATCCCCCAGGGCCTGGATTCTGGGACAGCTTAGAGGTAATGCAAGACCCTCAGGCTCCTTTATGTGCCTGGGGGCAAGAATGTCAAAAAAAGATGCAACTGGCTGATTACAGAGGGCTGAGTGTTTGCAGCAGGTATGGTTGGAAAGATGGGGTGTGAGTTTCCAATGTCTTCACAGCCTTCCCAGTGTAAAGATCTGTGCATGTCCTATGGCCAGTGAACTCCCCACACCATCCTCCCAGGAAGCTCAGCCAAGTATTATAAGGGCAGAGGCTCTCCCCTTGCTTATCTGTAACTTCCCGCTCCCACAATGAGGAGCTTGGTGCCCCCTATCTGCCGTTTACCTATGCGTTGCTCCTTTCCAGATTACATGTGCAGAGGTTTCAGAATTGTTAGCTGCTACACCCTGGAAAGAACTCCATAAAATAAAGTCCACTGTTTGTGTACATTTTGCATTTAGTTTAGAGATTGCGTTCATTTCCACAGTTAACTTAGGTCAGCACCTTTTATCCCATCCCCTACAGTGAGATTTTTCCATGCATTTCTAATACAGTTAGATTCGGTCACCTTGAGTATTCCATCCTGTAATACCCCTACACTGTAAATAACTAAATTTGAATAGAGTTTACCTGACCCCTTGGGCTATACACATCTATGGGCTTAGACAAATGCATAGTGACAGGTATCCATCCTAGAGTGTCACATGGAATACTTCAAATCCCCCACCCCATGATCTGCTTATCATCTATGTAGCTTTGCCTTTCCCAGAATGTCACCAATGGGGTCATACTGTGTGCAGCCTCCTCAGCCTGGATTCTTTCACTTAACAATATATACTGGGGATTTATCCATGTCTTTCCATGGGTTGATGGTGCATTCCTTTCTGCTGCTGAGTAGTATTCCATTGCATGTGTATGGGAGGAAAAACAATTTTCACTCTGTCCTTCTAGGTTCTTGGTTGAGCCCCACCCCCGCCGTCTAATAAAAGCCAGATTAACAGTAGAAAAACAGAAGTTTAACAGCATGTATACCTCCCGTATACAGGGGAGCTACCCAGAAAAATTGAGTCAGTCCCTGAAATGGCCAAAGCCATCACCTTAAATACCAAATACCATCTTCAGATAAAAACAGACCTTGGGGAAGGGGGGAAGCCATTAGTGGCAGGTTATCATGCAAAGCACAGTAAACAAAGGTATTGTATGCAGATTTAAGTCTGGACTTCTCCGTTGATAAGAGTGACTTGAGATTTAATCATCCTTCTATTTCTGGTGCAAAGAGGGACACTCGGTTACAAATGGAGATTTCCTTATAAATGTCCTTCATAAAAGGTCAGTCTCTACTCAGTTTTTTCTATCTTTCTTTTTTTGAATGAGACTGAAATAATCCTTATGCCAGAGAGACATATATTGGCGTGGTGTATTCTGCTCGCCTTGACATGGATGTACTCCACTTTGCTTATGCAGTCATCTAGTGAAGGATATCCTGATTTCTTCAGCTTTTTAGCCATTATGAATAGTGCTGCTGTGCATAATTGCATCCTTGTCTGCTTTTAGACATAGATTTTCAAAGCAGTTGCCTATATACTGGACGCATAATTGTTGGACCCCGAGGGGAGGCTTGATTTGTTGTGGAAAAAAGCTGCGGAACTGTCTTGCCTCGTGGCTGTGCCTGCACCCCAGCCATGAGGAGGGGTTGCTCCTCACCCTCCAGCAGTCGGTGTTGCCATGGTTTTGTTGGAGTTTAGCCATCCTAGTAGGTGTGCTGTGATGGCTCACGATTTTAATTTGGAAATCCCTAATAGTATATGATTTTTTGTATAATTTTTGTATGATTTTTATTAGCTGTATATCTTTTTTGGCCAGGTGTGTGTTCAAATCCTTACCCATTTTTAAAATGGGGTTGTTCTAGAGGTCTTTGTCCATTTAGAGTCCAAGTCCTTTACTGGATATGTGGTTTACAAGTATTTTTCTCCCAGTTTGTGGCTTGTCTTTTTTATCTTGGAGAGGCAGCAGTGAGTGGTGGCATGAAGCGAGATCTTCATTCCCTGCGCAGGAATTGAACCTGTGTAGCCTGGATGAAAACCAGGAATCCTAGCCACCACCCCCGCTAGCTCTTGCCCCCAGTGAAAAATTCATTTCTCATATAGGTAAAAACTGTAAAAACAGGTACAAAGTTTATTATTAGAGACATAGCACAGCAACAAGTGGGAGAGCACACAGAGAAACAGTTTGTTTAGTTAAGACAGAAGCAAGGCAGAGATGCACACCCAGAGAGAAAGGGTGTGGACACCCTCCCTAATGAGGAGGAGTGCAGTAGAGAGGCGGTTAAGTCACTTATATAGGGCAGTTCTTCCGGGTCTCTGTTCACCTCTGGCCAATTATCTGGTTTCTTTTTCCACACCTGCCCTGCCCTAGGACCCTCCCCAACATGCGTGCGCAACTTTTTTCCAACATGGATTACCACCCAGAGGCCTGTGGGACGACCTTAGCATCGCCTATTTTGGGGTGGTGCCCCTTCCTTTTTGACCCCCAAGGAACCTTTCTGCACATGTGCAATGTTTCCCTTGCCCCAAGGATGAGAAATGTATGACCTCTTGATCTTTTAACAGGGTTTAGTCCCACTCTGTCCCTCCCATAAAAATGTCCAATGTCTGGTTATTTACCCTATTTCTGTTGCTGGTTTTCATATCGAGGTGCAGACCCCGAAATAGAGACAGGAGTCCGGTCATAAATATGTAGTCCTAGAGCCCGTTTGTCTCTTGCTTCAGGAAATGTAAACAGGGGGTTGGGAATGAATGTCCAGCCTGGAGCCCATTTTTTTCTCACCCCAGGAAGTGTGAACCGGAGGCCAGTTGTAAATGCGTAGGCTGGAGACCATTTATCTCCTGCCTCATTTTGACTTTGTGAATAAGGTCTTTGAGAGTAGAAATCTTTAATTTTATAAAGTCCACTATATTTTTTTCTTTTGTGATTGGCCTTGTATGTTAAAACTCAAAGCTCGTGATCTATAGACGAAACCCAAGGTCATGTAGATTTTCTTCTATGTTTCTCTGTAATTTTCATAGCCTTGAATTTATAATGTCTGTGAATAAATTTGTGTGAATTTGGCATAAGTTTTAAAGTTCGTGTCTAGGGACTTCCCTGGTGGTCCTGTGGCTAAGGCTCCGTGCTCCCAGTGCAGGGGGCCTGGGTTCCATCCCTGGTCAGGGAACTAGATCCCACGTGCCTCAACTAAGAGTTCGCATGCTGCAACTTAAAAAAGAAAAAGGTCCCGTGTGACACAGCTAAGACCCAGCGAAGCTAAATAAATAAATATTAAAAAAAAAAAAATAAGTAAAGTCTGTGTCTATAATCATTTCATTTCTTACGGTTTCTAGTTAATTGCTCCTTAACTATTTTGGAGAATTCATGGGTCATTTGGCTCTATTTCAATTTGAATTTCCACAGCAGAATGGATGTAGCAGAAGCCGGGTCTCCTCAGGACCCACTGGGGCTTTGGGACACTGTGGGGTCCGGTTCACGCTGACAGGAGCCAGGTCTCCTCTGGACCTGCTGGGAGGTGACGCTGCTAAAGGAAAAGGTGAGGAAAAGTGGGGGAGAAGCTTCTTGTGTCTGGTTGAGTGCTGAGGGTGTCTGTCCTCAGAGGACCCAGGAGAGGAAGGGCTTCATGTGGAACACTGGGTTTTTAGCCAGTTTTTGTGTGGTGTAGACAGACTGCAGTGTTCTTTGGTGTGTGGTGTCCAGTTTTGCCAGCACCATTTATTGAGGGGACTGTTGTTTCCCAGTGTATGTTCTTGGCTCTTTTCTTGTGAATTAACTTACCGCATAACCATAGGTTTATTTCTTGGGTCTCTGTCCTGTTCCTCTGGTCTGCGTGCCTTTTTTTGTGCCAATTGCACACTTTTTGGTGACTGTAGCTTCGTAATGTAGTGTGAAGTCAGGGAGGGAGATGCCTCCAACCTGTTCTCCTTTCTCAGACTCCCTTTGGCTATTCAGGGGCCTTTGTGTTTCCACACAAATGATAGGAACGATTGCTATATTTCTGTGAAGAATGCCATTGGAGTTCTGACCAGGCTTGCTTTGCATTTGAACATTGCTTTTGGTAGAATGGACATTTTAACAGTGTTCTTTGCATCCATGAACACGGGATAGCTTTCCATTCATTTGTGTCTGTTCAGTTTCTTTTATCAGTGTTTTACAGTTTTCAGTGTGCTTTCACATCCTTGGTTCAATTTATTCCCAGGTATTTTTTAGATGCAATTGTAAATGGGATTGTTTTCTTCATTTCTCTTTCTGATGGCACATTATTAGTGTATAGAAAGACAAGTGATTTTTAGGGCTTCCTTTGTGGCTCAGTGGTTAAGAATCTGCCTGCCAATACAGGGAACACGGGTTCGAGCCCTGGTCTGGGAAGATCCCACATGCTTCGGAACAACTAAGCCCATGCGCCACAACTACTGAGCCTGTGCTCTGGAGCCCGCGAGCGACAACTGCTGAGGTCGTGTGCCACAACTACTGAAGCCTGCTGTCTTACAGCCCGTGCTCCACAACAAGAGAAGCCACCGCAATGAGAAGCCCGTGCACCGCAACGAAGAGTAGCCCCTGCTTGCCGCAGCTAGAGAAAGTCCGTGCACAGCAACGAAGACCCAATGCAGCCAAAGATAAATAAAGAAATAAATATTTTTTAAAAAATTTATAAAAAAAAAAAGAAAGAGAAGTGATATTTGTGTACTGATTTTTTACGCTGCAGCTTTACTGAATTTGTTTATTAGTTCTAACAGGGTTTTGGTGGTTTGATGTGGGAAACTAGAATTCAGAAATCCCACTGTTTCTACTACAGCCAGGTCATCCACAACACCCAAGACACAGTGGCTCCTAATATAACCTTCCCATGGTGCCTGTTAATAACGCGTGGACCCTACAAGAATGATGAGCGTCACCACTTTAGGTGAACCGCATCTGGTTAAGGCTTGGCCTCTATTATGAAGTTTGATGTCTTCTCTGCTTTTTTTGGGCATGGTTTTGACCTGGTTCTTTTGAAAAGTAATGTACTCCCCAGTAATTTCAAGTGTATAAAAAAACTATAAGTAGCAGTACAAAACACACCACCTCACATAAACTACTCCAGTGTGTTTTATGCAATACTGGGGTCCTCTCCCAGGGAACCAGCACATAAAGACCCAAAGACGAAATTTTATGGTTCCACCTTATAATCCTATCCACGGGCCCACTTCAACATTCACCATCTCCGCAACTCTATGGAAATGTCTTTTCCCATTCTGATCCAGTTTTCTTTTTCTGAAACCATTATTGAGACTTTCCCTCATTTTCAAAACCTTTATGGATTTAAAACACACGAGCTAAGTATGATCTGGGTGACCTTTTCTGCATGAGCTCTTTGACTTAGAATGTTTTCAGTGTTCATCCATGTTCTAACACGTATCATCAGTGCTTCATTCATTCTTTTCATTGTGATTAAAAGTAACATTTACCATTTAAGCCATTTTGAGTATACAGTTCTGTGGCATTGACTACATTCACATTGTTGTACAAATATTCTCAGCATCCATCTCCTGGACCGATTCATTTTCCCCATGGGAAACTCTGTATCAATGTCTCTACATTTTTGCCAAAATTTGTTATTGTTAATTCTCTTGATTATAGGCCTTCTAGTGTTTGTGGAGGGGTATGGCGTTGTGGTATTAATGTGCGTTTCCATCGTGACTAACGATGTTTAACATCTCTTCAGGTGTTTGTTGACCATTTGTATGTCTTATCTGGAGAAGGGTCCTTTCAAGTACTTTTTCCATTTAAAAAACTGGGTTGTTTGCGGGGGCCTGCAGCTCCGCCGCCCGAGCCGGGTCCCGGCAAGTGATCGTCCTGGCGGCCTTGGCCTCGCTGAGTCCAGCCTGGAGCGGTCTCCGCGCCGCAGGGGCCCGCGCGCTGGGGCATCGCTAGAGGTCTCGCAGGGGCGCCGCTTCCTGCCTCGCGCTCGCAGGAGAGGGGACGCCCGGCCCCAGGCGCCTGTTCCCGGAGTGCCGAGACCGTGCTGTGCCGCGCGGACGCGGCGCCGGCAGGGCGGGTCTCGCTCAGCATTGGCTGCGGCTCACCTGAGCGCGCCGGCGGTCCGCGCGCCTCTCCCGGAAGTGGGCGTACCGGCCAGAGCGCACCTGGCGCGGGGCGTCCCGGGGGGTCCTCGCCGTCGGTCCCAGGCGAGCCGGCGCGGGTCCAGGGAGCCAGCGCGCGGCGGCCGGGAACGACCCCTCCCGTGGGTCCCTGGCACCCCAGCGGCATCCGAGCGTGGAGCGGAGGGCCGCGGGCCGCAGGTAAGGGGACGGGGGCTCGTGGGGGTGGGTGGAGGAGGGAACCACGACTCACACCAGAGCTGTTCGGCACAGTCGCGGAGCCCCATAACCTGGCGGCCGCAGGAAGGGCTCGACTTTGAGTAGAGGCTTTCAAGACAGGCCCGAGCCTACCCCGTCCAATTTTACAAAACATCTGCTGGTGTAAAGCTCGCTCTCACGCGGTTTTCCCAAGTAGCCAAGTGCCCCACGCTAGGTCTCTGCAAGGAGAACCTGAGAGGGCCCGTAGCCCTGAGAGACTTACCCTTGGCTTATGGCAAGGCCAAGGGATTTATCCTGCATGGTGATTTCTCCTGCTGAGAACCCCCAAACCCCACTCTGACCAGCTGGCCCAGCTCTGCTTCCTGTACGTCTCCAGCCCCGGCTGGCCCTTGGCCACCTGCTGGGATGGGAAAGGGAAGGGTCTCAGAATTTCACCTTAGAAACTTGCCAGGGGGCATGGATTGAAAAACATGGGTGCCATCCAGGCAGCAGAGAAGGGAGAAGGGCACCTTGCTGCCCTTTCATTGTGGAATCGGTGGCGCTTCTGCTGAGAGGGGCCTTCCCATGGGAACCCCATGCAGTGTGTTTGGTGTCTTGGAACTGAAGAATTAGAACCTATACAATTTTCAAATTATGTGGTCCTTTAATTTAAAAACAAAACCCCTAGAACCTTTGCTTTATAAATTGAGGTCTGAAAATTGAAGGTCTGTTTTGCTTCCACTGTGACACTATATTAAGAAATGTGGATTTATTGAGAAAAGAGTCAGAATAGAGAAGGAAACAGAGAACTCAGAGGTACCACTGTAGTTTGGCAAAGGCTGGGGGGAGTTCATTTGTCAATGCTGCTGGCTTTCAGTAGCCTGCAGCCATTCTCCTCCTGCGGCTGAGGGGGTATAAAGCTGTACTGGGTTGCTCTACTCTTCTTTTGTAGAATTCCAGCTCAGAGCCATCTCTTGATGTATAAGTATTTCACAGACTAGGTTCCCAGGCAACTCCTGGAGGGCCAGAGGGATTCCTTCCTTCATTATACCTGTCTGTTTGAATGAAAACCAGCAATGACATATTTTTCTTTAAATCTGGTTTATGGTCTATCATCCAAAAACCAGATTAGCTATTTCCTCACTCTCTCAATAGGCTCGAGTTCCTGGAAACTGAAACCTAGAGAGGGTGGAAGAGTGCCCGAGGGAGAACGGGAGAGCCTGGCGGGAACCGTGACTCCTGGGTTTTTAATGAGCTTCCTAAACAGCATGGTCATTAATTGGCAAGTGATGACCTTACGGAGAAACTACTGGTGAAAATGTAAAAGCCTTTTGTTAACAATGTGCCCACCAGGTGTGCATCTTATGGAGTATTTTCATTGCATTTCCAACACCTGGGAGGGTGTTGGGCAGAGGGCAGGTGTTTAATAGATTTATTGAATAAGTTCAATTACATACAATTATATCAATGGAAGGGTCAGCAACACTATGAGGTTAGGGTTAGGGTTAGGGTCAGGGCCAGGGCCAGGGTCAGGGTCAGGGTCAGGGTCGTTAGGGTTAGGGTTAGGGTTAGTGTTATGGTTTAGGGTTTAGGGTTAGGGTTTAGGGTTTAGGGTTAGGGTTGGGGGTTAGGGTTAGGGTTAGGGTTTAGGGTTAGGGTTAGGGTTTAGGGTTAGGGTTTAGGGTTAGGGTTTAGGGTTTAGGGTTAGGGTTTAGGGTTTAGGGTTAGGGTTAGGGTTGAGGGGTAGGGTTAGGGGTTAGGGTTAGGGTAGGGTTAGGGTTAGGGTTAGACAATTAAGGTAGGGTTAGGGTTAGGGTTAGACAATTAGGGTTAGGGTTAGGGTTTAGGGTTTAGGGTTAGGGTTTAGGGTTAGGGTTAGGGTTAGGGTTAAAAATGCAAATTCTGGGGTTGGGCAGATCTGGGTTCAGACTTTCGTTTACAAACTGTCTTCGTGCAAATAGTGTGTTTTTTTCCTAAGACTCAGCTTCTACCTTTATGAATCGGGGGTAGCAATGGTGCTGTTCCCAGAGGTTTTGTTGAGGCAAATCTGTTTTCTCAGTTCCTAGCATGCGTGAGTGCTCAATGCACTTAGTTAATATTATGGTTACTGACCCTGTAGATACTCCCCAAAGCTAAAGGCCAGAGGCTTGACAGGTGTGTTGAGGAGGTGGGTGCCTACTGTGAGCCTGAGGTGGCAGGTAGCCGGAGGAATGGAACGGCTGCTGCAGAGCGGGACTGTTTTTCTCCTGCTTTAGACTTTTCTGTATTTTCTAGATTTTCTTAAAAGAACCATGTAGATGGTTTTGTACCCTGAAAACTTCCAACAAAAACTTTAAAGACCTTATCCATGCAAACATTTACTCTAAAAAGCTAGAGAATGGAACTGAAGGCCTATTTTGGAGAACTTTCTATATTCCCATTTCCTGGAATCTTCTGAAATGGAACCAAGTTGGGGAGGGTTGTGATCTGTACTAATTCTCTGAGCTCTTGGGTCTAATCACTGAGCATCTCTGCATCCCAGCTTCCTCCTGAGATCATGGGTACCTCTCAGTTCATAAATTCAACAATTCCTTACTTAAGTAAATAAACACACAAAATACTTACATCAGTGGCCAACAATTCCTCACTGTCATCAATACTGGCCACGGTGACCTCTTCTTGGCTCACAAAGGGGAAGTCAAAGGGGTTGGTTGAAATGGGAAGCAGGTCTGTGAAGCAGAAGGATTCCTTTAGCATCTTATGCACAACTGACTCTGAGTTTTTTTCCAATGTGATCGATTTGGAAGATGAGAATGATAACCAAGGAACTTACCCATAAGTTCCGGCTTCTTGTTTGACATGATTTGGTAAAAAATATGATAGCCTCTCTCACGGGATAACTGAAATGTCACCCTGGATTTTTCTAAGAGATCTAAGATAACAAAAAACGATGTGATTTTAGGGTCCCCAGGAGATGCCTCTGTGGCCAAATCCAAGGTGCCAGATAGAGTGTTTGGACTCACAGGTTTCAATGTCCGTTGACACCAGCTTTCCTGTGGCTCCAAAGTGAATGCGAATGAACGTCCCCTGTCCAAAGACAGATTGAAAAACACAGTTATTTTCTTTCTATGGTACTGTAGCCAGCTTCTGTTAGGTACTACTGAGGATGGGTGGGCTGTGTAGGCTCACGGAGGAGGTGATGCCAGAAGCATGAGGACCTTCCTCCTCTCTGTTTGCTTGGCATCTGGTCCCCACGCCGGCTCAGCCAAGACTCAGGTAGCTCTGCCCAAAGCACCTGGCCCTGTTCCCACAGCTCTGGGGATGCCTGCAGGCTCCCTCTCAAGTCTCTGTTTGGGACCACCTCACACCTGACTGTCTCCTTGGTCTTTATCCTGCTCAAACTCTTTGTAACACCTTTGAACTGATAACCTGGTTGGACTATCTGACTTCTTTTGTGCCTCTGGATGTTACTTCTGAGATTTCTTGCCTCAGTTTTCCTTACTACTTACTACATGCAAACCTAGCTCCCAGGCCAGGCCTCCTGGCTCCCCAAAGACCCACACAGCACTTGGGTTCCCCCAATCTTGGGGAGTGAGGAGTGAAAGTATATATAGTATATATGTGTGTGTGTATACTCCCTTCTTACATCATCAGCTTAACTGGTCGCTACCACTCTGTGAGCCAATTGGAGGGCAAAAATATTGCCTTGCTTGTTCACCCACAGACCCTGGAATGTAGTACATCCTCAGTAGTATTCTCAGTATTCTCTGAATGAAGCCTAAGAAGAGTTAATGAAGGACCAGTGTAGGTTTATGTGAATTATGTGTTCGCTCTTCAGGAGTTCTAGCTGCTGAATGCAAGTGCCTCTGGGTACTTGCTCTACTGGCCAGTGAAATTAGATAGGAGACTGGATACTTGTTTATTTGCCAGTGTCGGAAGTAAATGCCTCTTTGGTTGAGCTAATCCTAAGTGAAACACTGAAGGATGGGACATATCCTTCAATATCTTCCGTATCAACTTCTTCCCAATTTTTGAGCTCTGCTGCCTCCACCAGGTTTTCCCTCCTCCCAGCACCTCCTGACTTGGAGAAGGTCAGATCTGCTAACTAACTTCACACTAAGGTTTTCATGGCTAATAAGTCAGTGGATACTGTTCAATGGACTTATGTATTTTAAAATGCTTCCACCTGAAGAGACCAATTTTAGCATAGAGAAGTCATTTTGTACTTGTGGAATTTGAATCTTGAATCCTTGTGACTTCAGGAGGCTCTGAGGTGATGCTGATTAGTTAGGGAAGGACAGCTAAATCTTCCTTCAGCTGGGAATAAGACAAAATGTTCTTTGAAGGGTTATCTGAATATCGCGGTTGGGCAGCTTGATCTGAAGCGCTTGGGGGTAGACTAAGGCCAGGTATATCCTAGTTTATGTGGCCATTTTTCATATTCAGCATTGGAGGAGAGGGTTTTCTTTCTGGGGGTCATAGACAATTGGACTGAGTCTTAACGAATCTCAAAGAGTTGTCATTCCTCACGGTCTTGGCATTTCCAAAGGCCTCCAGGAGGGGGTTGGCCTGGATGATCTGGTCTTCCAGGGTTCCCTAATAATATGTGAGAAGAGGAAAAGAGAGGACGTTGGACGTCTTCCGAAGTAACTTCCCAGTGACTCAAAAGTGTGGATGCTCTGGGAAGGTCCCAGGGAGAGATGTCGCCCAGCTCAGGCTGGTGGCAGGTACAGTTGTGCTGAGTACCCACAGGCCCATCCCCACCCCACCCAAGGAGGCTTCAAGGTCCCATCGTAGAAGGAGTCTTAGCACAGCATCAAAGTGGCTTCTGGCCACACCAGATTCCAGGTTGGAGCCCTACCCGCTACCTCTCAATCTCCCAGATAGCCTTTCTTCTCTGATAACATTTTATTATAAATTATGGATTGTAAAATATAGACCTTTGTTCCTGCATGCACCAGGACCCATTTATACAGATATTCGGGTTCAGAAGTAGAAACAGACTGTGAGCAATGAAAGTGACCCATATGATAGAAACAGTGGTTCTCAAAAAACTGTTTAAGTTGCATAAAATATTTTGTGAGAATTATTACGTAGAAATCCACTTATAGAAAGCAGAGTTTTTACCTTTTCCCCTTCCCCACATGATTGCTTGCCTTTCTGACTTCAGAGCTGTTTGGAAACTACTGTCCAGCCCAGTGGTTCTCAAAGTGTGATCCCTGGACAGGGCATGAACAATGGGAACATGACAGAAATGCAACATGCCAGGATTTTGAATGTGAGACAGGAATTTCAGTCAGAAATTCTGGGCCTGGGGACCAGCAATCCGTTGTTAACGAACCCTCCTGGTGATTCTGACGTGCACTCCAGTTTGAGAACCACTGGCCTAAACCATTCCTTAGCCAAAGGAGGATGTGGAGTTGTTCAAGGTCACTCGGCTGTTGCTGATGGAGCTGGTGCTAGAGCCCGAGTCCACAAGGTGGAGCCATTTCCTGCCTTGCCCCGTAAACACCCCCTGGGGCAGGACCTCGTGCTGTGCATCTCTGCTGAGCACAAAGCCCTGCGGACACTTGGGGCTTACCTGGGGTTTCAGTTATACTCATTCCAGCAAGCCTTCCAGGTGCAGGAAGCTGCTCACCTGCATCTTGCCCGGCCGCTGCGCCTTCCTCTTCTCCCCAGTGACCACAATTGCTGCAAAGTACTGGATCACACGCTTGGTGTTCACTGTCTTCCCAGCCCCGGATTCTCCACTGTTGATTTAAAAGTAAGTGAGAGGGACTTCCCTGGTGGTCCAGTGGTAAAGAACCCGCCTTGCAATGCAAGGGACGCGGGTTCAATCCCTGGTCAGGGTACTAAGATCCCACATGCCGCGGGGCAACCGAGCCCGCACGCCATAACTACTGAGCTTGCGTGCCTCAATTAGAGCCCACGTGCCACAAACTACAGAGCCCACGTGCTCTGGTGCCCACGTGCCACAACTACAGAGCCCACGCACTCTGGAGCCTGTGTGTCACAACTAGAGAAGAGAAAACCCGCCTGCCACAACTAGAGAGAAGCCTGTACACCACAGCAAAGAGCCCGCGCGCCCCAACAGAAGATCCCGAGTGCTGCAACTAAGACCCGACGCACCCAAAAATAAATAAAATATAATAAAGTAAAATAAAATAAAATAAAGTGAGATACACAGACATAGAGAACAGACTTGTAATTGCCAAGGGGACCAAGGAAAGGGGAAATGGAGGACAAATGGATTGAGAGTTTGGGATGAGTAGATGCAAACTATTAGATATAGAATGCATAACCAACAAGGTCCTACTGCATTGCACAGGGAACTATATTCAATACCTTGTGATAAAACAAAATGGAAAAGAATATGAAAAGGAATATATGTGTATAACTGAATCACTTTGCTGTACAGCAGACATTAATACAACATTGTAAATCAAGTATACTTCAATAAAATAATTTTTTTTAAAAAAGTAAGTGAGCTAAAGGAGAGCAGAAGGAATGGACAGCCCCTTCCAAGTCATCATGGCAACAACACAGGTTACTCACGTGATGAGGATGGACTCGTTGTCTCGATCTAGAAATGCAGAAGGAAGCAGGACAGAATAAATAAACAACATACAGGCAGGATATACAAATCAGGCAACATTGGGGGTAGACAGAGCCCATGAGTTCTAGTTCTGGCTTTGCCATTAACTAGTGATGTAATGATTTGGGCATGTCGAATCTTCTTTGAGACAATTTGTGCAAATTTCCCAAATGCTGGATGTGTAATGTGGGCAGCATGAGAAGTGAACGGTGAGTCCCACAGTGTGGAAGTTATTCGTGTTCACAGATCTTTACCTCCTCAATAGCACTTTCTTATCTCCCTTTTCAACAAAGAAAGCAAGTCTCAGACTTAGAACTTGTAAGAAGCCACAGCTTCTAATTAGAATTTATGGACACTGATTTGTTGTCATTGCCTTTTTCTTTCACCTTTACTTTCTACTTGTGGACAGTGACCGTGATTTTCCATTTACAAGAGTGTTATAGGTTGAATTGTGTTCCCCCCAACAAACTAATATGTTGAGGCCCTAACTAACCCCCAGTACCTCAAAATGTGACCTTATTTGGAAATAGGGTCATTGCAGATGTAATTAGTGAAGATGAGGTCATACTGGAGTAGGTGGGCCCCTTATCCAATATGACTGGTGTCCTTATAAAAAGAGCAATTTGGAGACAGATGAGAACACAGTGTGAAGATGAAAGTGCAGATCAAGGTGATGATTCTATAAGCCAAGGGATGGCAAGGTTGGCCAGCAAACCACCGGAAGCTGGGAGAGTGGCCTGGACCACATTCTCCCTCTCGGCCCTCAGAGGGAACCAACTCTGCTGACACCTTGATCTCAGACTTTCAGGTTCCAGAGCTGTGACACAATGCATTTCTGTTGCTTAGGCCACCCAGTGTGTAGTACTTGGTTACGGCAGTCCTAAGAAACTAATACTAATAGTGATATTATTCTTCCTTTTTTTAAAAAATAGTTTTCCTCCAGATCAAAGGGCAGATTTGTTCGGTTCCTATTTTATTTTTATTTTTGGCCACGCCACGTGGCATGTGGGATCTTAGTTCCCTGACCAGGTATCGAATCCGTGTCCCCTGCAGTGGAAGCACAGAGTCTTAACCATTGGACCGCCAGGGAATTCCCTATTCTTCCTTTTTGAAATGGATGGAACTTCAGTCACTATAAGGAAAGATTTTAAATATGCAGAAATGGCCAGGATTGCGAATGTGACATTGGAATGGCTGAAGTTTGGGCCACATTGTCCTGGATGACTTTTAAGCATCTTCAGATCTCAGATACTTGCTTCTACTTCTTCTCTCTGCACCAAGTCAAATCAGGTGAAAGTTGAACAGACCGAAGTGATGTTAGGCATGACAAGGGTGACAGTATTACCACATCTCTGCTATTTCATCTGCTATTTTGGAAATTTAAGGAGGAGAAAGAGGGAACCTGAGAAAACAGGTGAAGGGAAGTTGCTGTGCCCATTTCTCCAACTTTGCATTCCTAAGTGGCTACTAATATAGTCTCTCTTCCAAGTGTGTTACTGTTGGGGGTTTCTTTGGAGGTGGGGGCAGCGCATCTCCTTGTGCTTCACATCCACCCCCAGAGAAGCATGTACTTAGTGTGGCTTCAGTCCCAAGCTCTGGCTTAAGAACCGTGACTGGTAATGGAAGATACTGCGCCCCTGGCTTTCCATCCTGACATCCTCTGAATCTACTGAGGTCACTTTGGTCATTGCACCGTTTGGATGACCAAAGCCTGTGAAGGGCTCGAGTAATTACCTAAGAACCAGTGCAGTTAAAGGACTTGAATACTTCACTAAAACTATTTTTTAAAATATGGATTAAAGAAATTACTCACCAGTCAACATGAACTGATAGGCATTGTCAGAGATGGAGAAGATGTGGGGCGGGGCCTCCTGGTGCTTTTTGCCTCTGTAGGCCATCACCACCTCAGGGTTGTACACCGGCAGCCACTGGTAGGGGTTGACGGTGACACAGAAGAGGCCTGAGTAGGTCTGAGAAAATCAGAAAATTCAACCTATGGATCTTGACTTTACTAAGAGAAGGAAATGGAATAAAGAGAGGTTGAAGGGTACTCACGTAGATCATCCAGGCTGCGTAACGCTCTTTGAGGTTGTACAGCACTCCTGGCTCGTGTAGGTGGGTCATCATGGCCATGTCCTCGATCTTGTCAAATTTGGGAGGGTTCATGGGGAAGACTTGGTCACTGTTCAGAGTGAGTGTCTGGATATTGAGAGGAAAAATCACATGATGAGTGGGAGAGCCGATGTGGTGACCTACCAGTGGGGTGAAAATGGTGAGATATTGTGGTGAGATTACCCCATTACCGTGGTTAACTTTATGGATCATTTCTGTGCCCAGAGATGATCCGTAAATAACTGTTCTTGATAAATCGAAGACTGGTCAAACTGTATAACCAATTCTGGTCTGATGCCCCCAAGTCAGCATGCCATTCTGTGTGCCAGAAGAGGGTTACAGGTGTGCAAAGTTATAGAGCCCTTCAGCCTCAGGGTGGCCAGGTGGAACTCAGGATGGCCAAGGCCACAGCAGCTTGCCTCTGTTTACCCCATTTGCTATGAGTGCTGCAATGAGATCAAGCTTGGAAGATTGGAAAAAACTCTTCCAGTGTGTTCTGTAAATCTCCACCTCAATACCTCTGCTCATGTGGGTCCCTTTGTCTGGAATATATCTACATTGAAATTACATCTAGCAACCTTCAAAGCTCTTCTGAAGTGCCACCTCTTCCATGACCTGTTTCTGCTCTCCCCTGTCTTTTCAAGGCTTCCAGAATTCCTTGCACCACTGCCCTAATAGTTAAAACATTTGGACTTGAAGCATGGTCCATGCCTGAACAGTATTTTGAGACTATTACCTAATTTTCCCCTCTCTGTTTTCCCTCCCCTTTAAGCATACAACTGGCACTCCATTACTCAGGAAAGGTAGAAAATAGGGCATAAAAGCGAGAGAGCCTGTAAGCCTTTCTAGCGTTTGTTTTCCAAAAGCCCGAATCCTCAGAAGAGCTTTGAGGGTTTTACCGAAAAGATAAAAGGGAGGAGATTTGTTGATATAGACCAAATCTCTTGAGGAAAGGAAGCCCTTCTGCCCCACCACCCTAAACTAGAGAGAGAGGGACATCCAAAATAGCATAAGGGAGATGGAAAAAATCTGTGTGTCCTGAAGGTTCAGAAACTGGGGAGCTCCTTCCACTTCCGGGACTGCAGGGCCTGCGGTCTCCCGGGCTCCCGCACGCACCGACTTGCCAACGAGACAAAGGATGGGGGCGCGCTGCCAACGGCGACGCGTGGCGTCATGCGTCGCGGGGCGCGCCTCGGCCTGCTCGCTTGCACGCGTCCTGGGAGCCGCTGACGGGCCTGCGCGCCGGTGCGGAGCCGGAGGCGGGCCGCGGGGGCCCAAAGACGGAGAGAGCGGGGCCAGCTCCGGCACCGAGGCGGCAACACGCCGAGCGAGTGCCTGTGCCCGAGGGCAACGATGCTGTGGTTCCAGGGCGCCATTCCGGCCACCATAGCGTCGGCCAAGAGGAGCGGCGCGGTCTTCGTGGTGTTCGTGGCAGGTGAGGATGAACAGGCTACACAGATGGCTGCAAGTTGGGAAGATGAGAAAGTGACAGAAGCCTCTTCAAACAGTTTTGTTGCTGTGAAAATCGATACCAAAAGTGAAGCCTGCCTACAGTTTTCACAGATCTATCCTGTAGTGTGTGTTCCATCCAGTTTCTTTATTGGAGACAGTGGAATTCCCTTGGAAGTAATAGCAGGAAATGTTCCTGCAGATGAACTTGTTACCAGAATCCACAAAGTCCGGCAGATGCACTCGCTAAAAGGTGAAATATCAGTGGCAAATAGTGGCCAGTGAGAAAGTTCAGTCTCTACTCCATCCACCTCATTTGATCAGAACAACACTTCTGAAAACTGTCAGTCCAGAAATGTAGAGCTCTGTGAGACACCACCCACTTCTGATACAAAGTCAGATTCTGCAACAGGAGGAGAAATTTCAGGCCAGGCCACTGTGTCTCCAGAGCCTGGTGGATGTTCAAATCAGAGACCTACAGAGGAGCTCACCGCCAGAGTGGAAAGAATAACCAAACAACTTGAAGAAAAGAGAGAAGAGAAAAGGAAAGAGGAAGAACAGAGAGAGATTAAGGAGGAAATTGAGAGGAGGAAAACTGGAAAAGAAATGTTGGATTATAAAAGAAAGCAAGAAGAAGAATTAACAAAAAGAGTGTTAGAGGAAAGGAACAGAGAAAAGGCAGAAGATAGGGCAGCTCGAGAGCGTATAAAACAGAAGATTGCACTGGACCGTGCAGAGAGAGCTGCTCGTTTTGCAAAGACAAAGGAAGAAGTAGAAGCTGCTAAAGCTGCTGCCCTGCTGGCCAAACAGGCAGAAATGGAAGTCAAGAGAGACTCTTCCACAACAGAAAGAAGCAGTGTTGTGAGAATTCAATTCCGTCTTCCTGATGGTTCTTCCTTCACAAATCAGTTCCCTTCTGATGCTCCTCTAGAAGAAGCAAGGCAGTTTGCTGCACAGACTGTTGGCAACACTTACGGTAATTTTTCATTAGCAACAATGTTTCCCAGGAGGGAATTTACCAAAGAAGATTATAAAAAGAAATTACTGGATTTGGAACTTGCCCCAAGTGCTTCAGTGGTACTGTTGCCAGCAGGAAGACCAACTACATCCATGGTACATTCTTCCAGTGGCGACTTTTGGACATTCTTGGGGACAGTACTTTACCCATTCTTTGCCATCTGGAGATTGATTAGCAACTTCTTATTTGGTAATCCTCCTCCTGCACAGACCTCAGTGAGAGCAGCATCATTGGAATCCTCAAACCTTGCATCCTCTAGCAACTCAGAAAAAAGGGAACCAGTCAGAAAAAGAGTGCTGGAGAAACGGGGGGAAGACTTTAAAAAGGAGGGCAAGATATACAGATTGAGGACTCAAGACGATGGTGAAGATGAAAACAACACTTGGAATGGAAATTCTACTCAACAGATGCAGTGTGACAAGGACAATATGTGCAGTAATCATTGTTTCTCTTATGATTTAATTCAACTAAAATTCTACTGGAGAAGTGGGACTGCTTTATGTTTTCCAACTCATCTACAAAGTGTCTCTTTATTCCTGCTTAGTGGCTTAAAGTTGTTTAACCTCAGATAAGTCAAGAGATAAAATAACTGGCTGCTAGGTCCTTGTATATGGTAACCAACTGCTAGAAGCCTAAAATAGCAAAAGGTCTGCGACAGCCTCTCTTTATCAGCTTTCTTGTTTAGTATTTCATATGCCCATTAGCCCTGTGCTCTCAGATGATATGTTTTGTTTAGGGCTGTTTTGCTCCAGAACTCCTCAGCCCACACAAAGTAACTGGTGTGTCACTGAATAATTTGATCTTGAGTCAGAGCGTTTTAACTAGCCAATCAGATGATAATTTGGGTTTAACTTTTCTCTTCTTGCTCATCAGCTGCAAGCAAAATCTTGTAGTTTTTAATCTTACTTAAACACTGGATAAAAAAATCTTTTCCAAAAAAAAAAAAAAACAAAGAAACTGGGGCTTGTTTCTTAGCAATCCTTCAGGGGGGCAGTGACACCCCATGTGGTATTACTGAAAATGTGGCATGGCTCTGGGGAGGGGACCCCAATAGTAACTCCAGAAAATTTATTTCCGGCCCTGTGAAAAGAGGCTGACACCAGAGGTTAAGTTTAATAATAACAATCATCATCATCATCATCGTCATCATCATCTGTCTTGTATGCTTGAATTTGTGAACTGCGATTCATACCTACCATGTACTCTTTTTTTAAAAAATTATTTTATTTATTTATTTTTGGCTGCGTTGGTTCTTCCTTACTGCACACGGGCTTTTCTCTAGTTGTGGCGAGTGGGGGTTACTCTTCGTTGCGGTGCACGGTCTTCTTATTGTCATGGCTTCTCTTGTTGCAGAGCACAGGCTCTAGGCACACGGGCTTCAGTAGTTGTGGCGCACGGGCTGAGTAGTTGTGGCTCACGGGCTCTAGAGTGCAGGCTCAGTAGTTGTGGCACACGGGCTTAGTTGCTCCGCGGCATGTGGGATCTTCTGGGACCGGGGATTGACCCCGTGTCCCCTGCATCGGCAGGCGGATTCTTAACCTCTGTGCCACCAGGGAAGTCCCCATACCCACCATGTACTCTTGATTCCTACACTAGATGATAAACTTTGGGGAAGCGGGACTGAGATTTGCTCATATTTGCAGAGTGATAGGCACTGTGACCTAGACATGGTGCGTGTTCAGTAAGGATTGAATTGAATGGTGCTCTGTAATTCTCTGCATTAAATTAGGCATTGCCTCTGGAGCTCCCTCTGTAAGTCACTCTGCAGCCTAGAGAGTTCTATTTGGTATATTCGCCCATCCAGCAGCAATCTGTATCAATCTCTCCCTTAAACAGTCCAAACTCTTCCACCACCACCTTCCCCTTTCTCCAAAGCAAACATCATAAAAACTCTCAAAGCCCAAGTCCTCGAAGGAAAGAGCCAGAGGAAAGGTATGTGCCATGGCAGTTTTTACCTGCGACTTCACTCAGAGTAGATCAATGTGAGTCTTGTTCTATCTTCAGATTCCTATGGGCCAGCATGCAATTTCTACTATTCTACTCCAAAGGCAAAGGGGGATGCCCATGTTAGCAAGGACATCTGAGATCAACACTTACCCGGTTGTCGAGGGTCTCGACAGTGACTTTGTCATTTTCCTTGCTCTGGATCATACCTTTCACATAAAATTCCTTATCATCCACTGCAAAGCAAGCTTTCTTAGAATCAAATGGGCGATTTTGAGCCTCGATTCTCTCCTTCTCTGATTTCCACAGGTAGGGAGCTGCTTCTCCAAAAATGGCCATCTCTGCATCAGAGCTCATGACTGCAGGGGCTGGGAAGACCAGGGCTGCTGAGTCTGGAGCTTTGGGAAACTCCATCCTGTTATTTCCATTCAGACAGGGGGCCAGATTCAAAAGTTCCTGGGATTAACTTACGTTCTGAGGAATCCAGGACCTGGTATAGGGGCCTAGATTGGGCAAGTGGGGGTGAGCTAAAGGAGATATTTTACTCCAAGAAAAAAGTTTGAGGGGACATCTCTTAGTCCAGCTCCAGGTGTGGAAGTCTAAACCAATTAGAGGAAGCCAAGCTGAGCCTAATAAAGGAGGCCTCAGAAAATACTTCCTTAATTACACATCACATTTGAGCCTCATGATCTCGGTGTCATTCCCAAATCTTAAGGGTGTCTGAAAAGAATTACTGGAATGTTGATAATTCCTAGTAGAAAGTTCAGATAGCCCAGTGAAAAGTAATGACTTGAACATAAAGTACTGCCACACTTGTTTAGCCAATTACAGGCAACAAGGTGATAGGAGACATTATGGCCTAGTGCAATGGTTCCAAAATTTAACATGCACCAGAATTACCTGGAGAGCTTGTTAAAACACAGATTTCTGGGCCTCACCCCCAGAGCTTCTGATTCAGTAGGTATGGGATGGGGCCTGAGAATATGCATTTCTAGCAAGTTCTTAGGCAATGCTGGTGGTGTATTCATCAGCTGATGGTGAATTCATCATTGTGGTCCAGGGACCACACTCTGAGAACTGCTGGTGTAGGGCCTTCTGACTCCAAGAGTGGTCCTTGAACATGTTGCATCAGCATCACCGAGGAGTTGTTAGACATTCAGAATCTCAGAACCACCCCGCATTACAAAACCAGAATCTGCACTTTAACAAGATCTCCAGGTGATTTCTAGGCATAGTAGAGTTGAGAAGTACTGGGCTTAAGGCAGGGGTTTCCAAACTTTAGTTATGTGTAGCAGTGTCGGGGTGTGACAAACAGTGTTTAATTAAATATCTGCTTTAGAACTCACTGCTCAGCGTGTGTGTGTGTGTGCATGTGCGTGTATGGTGTGTTTATGTATCTTTCTGCCTCTCTCTCTCTGTCCACCCTCCCGCTCATACCCCCCGTCACTTCTTTCCAAACCATCCCCTTTCACAGACCTTCTCTTTATGTGTTTTCCTTGCTTAGAAGCTAGAAAATTTGGCTTAAAGTCCCGGCACTGAACTTGGTCAAACCACTTAACTTCTTTGGGCCACTAATTTCACTTAAAATGAAGAAGCAAGCCTAGCTCATTTCTAAGGCCCCTGCAGGTTGTGTGACTTTTCTGGTTCCTTTTCCTCATCTGCATTTGCTTTTCCTGTTCCCTCTGGACCTCTTCCCCTATCCTTCCTGACCCTCTACTTCTTTTCCCCACAACTCTTCCCCTTCTCCCTTTCTTTCTCTGCTTTTTCTTTTCCATACATTCTTCTGTAAGTGACCATAAAATGGAGTTCAATTACACACATGTATCCCCATATCTCTCTTAAGAAAGAGTTCATATGTTTTGAATAAAGCCTTTTATGTGTCCTATTAAAAGTGGGAAAATTGAACATTTTATGGTTGTCTCTTGGAACTTCCCCCACCCTCAATGTTACACTTTATGAAATTACTCTTCATTGGTAACTGACTGTTGTTTCAATATCCCTCCTTGAGATTCTGGGGGGATCTAGTCCTACAGAAAGAGGAGCAACTGCTTCCCTCTGGATCTTATTCAGGATAAGTTGCATTTCGATGTTACTTTGGCCAGCGGGTCTGCTGAACCATCTGTGTGCTCGTGGTTAAGTTTTCATAGTTAAGAGATTGGAACTCAATATAGCACCGCAAAGAGGACCTCTGGCTTGCAGGCTTCATGCAGTTTAAATTTTCTCAGTTACTGCCTGATGGAGAGGAAGAATTCATCCATATTGTTTCCTCATCTGTGAAGATAGTCCCTACTTCTGTGGCTTAAGTGAGTTTTACGACAGCAGCAGTTCTCAAGCTTTGTTTTCTCAGAACCCCTTCACACTCTTAAAAACCATTGAGAACCCAGTGAGTTTGGGTTTTGCAGGTCATATCTACCAATATTTATGGTATTAGAAGTCAAAATTGAGAAAATCTAATTCATTTAAAGTTCCTATCAAATTCATTGCATGTTAACATTAATGACATATTTTTATGAAAATGACTATCTTTTCCAAAACAAAAAAATTAGTGGCAAGAGTACTTTTGTTTTTCATTTTTGCAACTCACTTTAATGTCTGCTGAGTAGAAGATGGATGGGTTTTCATGCTTGCTTCTGTATTCTGTCTGTTGCTGTATGGTTTTTTGTTTTTTTGTTTTTTGTTTTTTGGTTAAAGTAGATATAGAAAATCTTTCACAGATATATAATTTGGAAAAGGAAAGAGTATTTTAATTGCCCTTGCACATAATTGTGGAAATTCTTTTTAGATACTATACCAAAACTTGACACGTGCTAGTTTCTGTGGTAGTTCCTTAAAGGCTAGTTGCAATGTGGAATCTGAAACCATATCAACAAACATTATGATCTGTTGGTCTGTGCTGAACTTTGAATGAAACTTTTACCCATGTGTAAACATCATACATTGATCATTTGGAAAATATTGTTCACTGAATTATACAGAACTTCCAAATATTGGCACGTTTCATTATACAGTATAAAATATCACAATCATTAATATCAGTACTGATCTCATTAGAAAATTAAAATATTAGGACGTTGTCAAGCTAATGATAGTAGATACAAGTCTTCCAAAGTTTTAATTTTTGCTTGAAAACTCAACTATATCATTAGTAAAAAATACTGTCAGTAGTTTTCCTTGAAAGGATAAACACACTTCACTGCTTTTTGAGAAACTGTGTGCCAGATATACAAGTCTGAGAAACAATAGTTTGTCTGCTAGTCATTCTTTCAAGTAAAAATGGTGCTTCATGAATCAAGTGGCTGGTTCATCTTGCAACTCAGACAACTGCACATGTGTTTTTCCTTGAGACAAATGTCAAAGTCCAGTGTGCAAAAGGAGTGCTTTTCATGAACTTCCTGTTTGATCATGTAGAATATTATAAAGATGTGGATAAATTTGAGATGTAGTCAAATTAAAACTTTCCATTGCTGCAAATCTTAGGGCATTTTTCAATGAAGCTGGCTTTTTAAAAAATTATTTATTTATTTATTTATATTTATTTTTGGCTGCGTTGGGTCTTTGTTGCGCGTGCAGGCTTTCTCTAGTTGCGGCGAGTGCTACTCTTCGTTGCGGAGCGTGGGCTTCTAATTGCGGTTGCTTCACTTGTTGCGGAGCATGGGCTCTAGGCATGCGGGCTTCGGTAGTTGTGGCACACGGGCTCAGTGGTTGTGGCTCACGGGCTTAGTTGCTCCGCAGCATGTGGGATCTTCCCGGACCACGGTTCGAACCTGTGTCCCCTGCATTGGCAGGCGGATTCTTAGCCACTGTGCCACCAGGGAAGTCCTGAAGCTGGCTTTTTAAATTCAAAAAAATTCTTTTTCACTGTCAGTGTATGGCTGTGAAGAATACTATGACTATTAGTACAGCTTGGTGCCATGTCTTGATTTGTAATAAAGTGTCAGATCGTGTATCCATCCTTGCTTTTGCATGATTAAGTCAACACAGTGAAGAAAGCACATGGCATCTGGGTATTATGAAAATTGTTTTGACCTCATGTACCTCTTGAAAAGTTCTTAGGAATCTCCAAGGATCCATGGGCCAAAGTTTGAGAATGGTTGCACTATAGTGTGAGGGAATCTCATCAGGCTGCAAGTGTATGATCTGATGTCATTTAGCTTGACTTAGTGTTCAGCCTGCTACCCAAAGTTTTGAAAGTTGATCCACATCAAAATCATCTGCAACAGAATCTCTGTGGTTGGGACTGAGGAAACTGAATTGTTCTCAAGGGCCTCAAACACAGTGATGTTTGGGAGCATTATTTTGCTTTTATAAAGCCACTCTTTCCAAAACCATGGCATAGTCCCAATGGTCAAATACAAAATGATTTTAGGCAACTATTTCTTAATTTTAATAGTTATATTAAAGTCTATTACCTTATTTTAGCAAAATGTAAGATGCCATTGATTGTAAGATAACCTATTTTGTGTCCCACTAATAAAGGAAAACACCCTGCTCATTACAGTACTCCTTTCATTGATTATAAGATGCATCCCAAGTTTAGAGATAATATTTTGTGAAAATGTGAAGAAAGTTAGAATAAAATAGAATAATATGTGCTAACGACTTAGAGACAGTGAAATATCTGTTTATAGTAGTGATATAAAGCAGTGTTTCTCAAACTTTGGTGGGCATAGGAATCCAACTGGGAATCTTGTTGAAATAGATATTCTGATTCAGCAGATCTGGAGTAGAGTTTGAGATTCTGAATAGCTAAATGTCTCAGCTGATCCTGAGATAGACTGTACAGACTTTCATAGCAAGCATATAGGGTAACTTTGAAAAACACATCTAAGAAGAAAAAGGAATCAAGGTAAATCAAAATATTAAGTGAATTAGCAGTATTAGCAGTACTGGTCTTAAATGGGTATTGCAAAATTTGTGATAGTAGTATAAGAATGAAGTCTGAAGTTGGGGAAGGACTACAATGACTCATGGTCAAACTATACCTTTAGGTCTCTTAGAAAAACAAGACTTTCCGTCTGGGATTCAAGTCACTGCGTGTGTTGAGGTGAAGATTTTTCTTCTTCCACCCACAGCTCTAACCATGACTCAGAATCCAGTATCTCCTACTTTTACTGCCTAGATGATGCATGAGTTGTCTCAGCGATATTCTTGCAAATGTGTTGTCCAGCCTACTCAAATGCCTTCAAGATGACTTTTTTCCCTTTTGAAAATTTTGGAAAATCATTTGGGGTAGTTTCTGCAGGCCAAAGATACTTCTTGCTTTAAACTGAAATCTGGCTCTCTGTGACTTCAGGATGTTTGATCCTCCTTTCGGCTCTTGGTAACAACAGAAAGAGTTCAAACCTTCTCCCCACAAGACAACTCTTCACCCATTTGATGGCTGCTCTGGGTTCTCCTTAGCTTTTTTTTTTTTAAATGTGGACCATTTTTCAAGTCTTTATTGAATTTGTTACAGTATTGCTTCTGTTTTATGTTTTGGTTTTCTGGCTGCAAGGCATGTAGGATCTTAGCTCCCCGACCAGGGATTGAACCTGGAAGGCAAAGTCTTAACCACTGGACCTCCAGGCAAGTCTCTCCTTAGCTTTTTCTTTTCCAGGCTAAGTAGCCCCAGTGCTGTCTTTATCTGTTTTTTCCGTGATGTGCTTCTGCATCTCCTTTACCATCACAGTGAGCTCACTCCTGTTAATCTCTTAAGTGTGACATCCAGACCACATGTTGTCCTCCATCAGCATGTGCCCTCACCTCTCCTGACCTAGGTGTCATGCCCGAGGTGGTGACTGCCCTCTGGCAGCCTCCTCACACCGATGGCTCACCACTCACTGTCAAGCAAAGCCCCTCAACGCACGCTGTGTGAGTCCGGTTGCTAAGTCAGATCTTGTCCCCATATTTATACAACTGTACTCTGGGACCCAGGGCTAAAACCATGTATTCCTGGCTGATAAAACTTTCCCTTGTTAGGTCTCATCCAACTCTCTTGGCATGACTCATGGTGTCCCTGGAAACTCTACCCCCAGAAAGTCCCCTAATTATCTGCTTCTTGGTTTTGAGAGCTTGACCTGCTTCCAGCCCTACACAGCTGTGTCCCTCCAAACATCCCCTCTGTTCCTGCCTTTAGGGGTCTTCCAATGGCGATGGCCATCCCAGTCTCCCTGACCCTCAGCACCACCTTCTGAGTGCTCCCCAACCCCTCTTACTGCTGTCAGTGCGCTATGACACTGCTCTCAACTTTCAGCCCTCTCCTGGGAATTTCTCAGCTACTGCATCTTGTCAGCAATGGTGTGGTCATGACTTAATTATACTTTGGTTTTCTTGGTCCTAATTCATCTAGAATTACTTCCAATAAACACAAATCTTGAGGTGGGGAAGTAATTTTTTTTATTACTACAGTGGACATAGGTTTGAATCCATTTCTCCTTATTCTCTCAGCATCATTTGTGAGTAAAGACACAGCTGAGGGGATTCACGGGTGCGGCCTCTGCTCAAAAAACAGCAAAGTTAGACTTGTGTGAAGACTGAATCTTGAGCCTACGAACATCATGTTTGGGGCCAACCTAAGTATATTGACCTGGAGCTTGTGTGTCAAAGTTCTGCAGTGTGTTTTATTCCTGTTAGTGTGATGAGCAAATTTGGGAAGCCCTGCTTCCTTAGCTGCATATTTTGTAATCTGCCTTTAGAAATACTTAAGTAATGGATTTTAATTTCATCAGTTTCAGATTCCTATGAGTGTGGCAAGAATGAGAATGTGTAAAACACTGTTTGCTAATTTCAATTATTGTATTCCCAATCAAGATGAAAGTGACTCTTACCTTCTTGGTTTCCAAAGCAATGGTTAGTGTCCTTCAGGAATGAAGTGGCTTCTGAGAGAGTGATTCCGGAAATCAAAACTAAACAAAACAAAGAACAAATGAACTATGAAGAGTTTAAATAAATCTAGAAATTGTCCTTTTCTAAGTTTAGCTACATTTAAATAGTACACAGTGGATGGTGTGGGATGGAAATACATTTTCCATTTTTCCCTTCGGTTAAGTCATCATTCTTTAAATAATTGGGTAATTACAGCACTGATTAACAATTTTTTTGAGTATCTTCTGTGTGTGCAAAGTACCATGTCAGCTCCTTAAGGGGGTATAAAAAAGGATAAAGACAGTCTCTACCCTAAAGGAATGCAAAATTTAGGAACAGTTAAGAGAAATGCTCAAATAAATCTTTGAACAAGGAAGAATAATACAAATTCTGTAAGCGTCTAAATGAAGTGTTATGGGGACTTAGAGAGATGATGCTTCCGGCTGAGGGTAGGGGGCCGTGAGGGGTCAAAAAAGAAAGGAGGGAAGGAGGGGAATGATCCGGATTGTAACTTGGATGCTTTTAGACCAGAAGTTGAATTCTTTGGCAATGAGAGAAAAGTTGTGAATTATGGGCAAGACTTCTTTAAGAGGTCTAGGAAGGGCACTCTCTTAAATATCCTATATTCTCTTGGAGAAGATGAAGGTAGGGTAGCTGATAACTTACTTGGGACTAAGGAATCTCAGTCCAGAAGTTGATAACCTACATGAAGATCTCAGGATACCATAAGAGTCTGAATAATTTTCAATATCAAATTTAACTTAAACTTCCCATTTACCACACAGTACTTTTATGGAACCTGGGGAACATGTCGTGAAATACCATTTAGGCAGGAAGAGACATTTCAACACTTGCTTTCCTACTTTGGTCGCGTACTCTTGGTCTCTACCTTTTATGAGTCTCTAATAATCTCCAACTATATCCTAAAATTCTCACAACTTTCTCAGGAAAAGATTAAATGATTAAGTATCATATTCTGAATCCTTGGTTCAAACGAAATCACACTTGGAGGCAGAACCTCGGTTTTCTAATGCCAGCTCTGTAAAGTAGCTGTTGTAATTTCCTTGAGCTTTGGTTTCCTTCTGTAAATGAGACAGATGGACCAGAAAATCCCCAAGATTTCTCTTAACCCTGTGAATGTACGACAGAAGGTATTCTGGTGAAGATGGTGGCCAGAAATCAAAGCATCGCAAGCTCCTAAAGCTGTAGAATCCCTCTGAGGGATGCTCCTGCAGTGTCAGACATGACCCAGCCCAAAGTCCACAAGGCATGCCATGCATGAGCAGTCTGGAAACTGGTCATTAATAAGCAAACTAGGATGCATTCTGAGATGAATAAAATGCATGGGAGAATTTCTTCCCGCAATCATCTCCCAGAAGTCCTGACATAAGAAAAAAATTTACATAACCAGCCACAAAAATTTCAAATAATACTTCAAGGCAATCACAGAAGAGATATCACAAATTGGCATGTTTATTTGTTAACTGCAATTATAATACTGACCTAAACAATTAGAGGGGTAAGCACGTATTATATTCAGCTTTATATCCTGCAGGTTAGTTTTTTTTTTGGTGTCATAATTGCTCATATTCTTGTGTTTTTACTCTTTGTAGAAGCTTCTTGAAAGGCCTCGCCATCTTATCTCCCATATTGCCCTTAACACAGTTCCTTACGCTTAGTAGGCCCTCAGCAAAGGCTGCTGTGTTGCCTTCTCTCCTCTCCAGGTAACCTGATCAGGTATAATCACAGCTACATGGAGCAAAAAAGCGGGCACTTGCGAGCACTTACCTTGCGATGCTGTGGTCGAAGCAGTTTCGAAAGTGTGGCCCCCCAGCTCCCTTTATACTCCCAAATGCGCAAGCCCAGCACTCTAACGTGGCTGTATTGGGGGATCACCATTTACTCCTTAGATGTAAATGCATCGTAGCCCTGATCTTTCACTCTTGTTAAGTTACTTGGATAAATGACCTGCGGAGGCTGTATAATGCCAAGTCAGCTGCGTAGGGATTTTGACGTTGGACACAGATCTTTGAGACTTAGAGAGTCCTAGAGGCCGAGCAGAACTGGGGCAGAGTGTGCTAAGAAGGTCAGTGAAGGGCAGAGCCACAGGGTGAATTGTCAAGCGATGGATGATCAATAGCATGGATACTAAGTACGTCTCCTTTACCCAGCATCGTAAACATGAGGTGGTGTGCGCCTCTTCTCAGAAATCTCCGGAAAACATAAGATTGGCCATTTAACACATCCATTCTTTTTTTTTTAAACATTATTTTTTAATTGAAGTATATTTGATTTACAATGTTGTGTTAGTTTCAGGTGTACAGCAAAGAGATTCATGTATACACACACACACACACACACACACACACACACACATCTATCTATATATTCTTTTTCAGATTTATTTCCCTTATAGGTTATTACAAAATACTGAGTATAGTTCCCTGTGCTATACAGTAGGTCCTTGCTGTTTTTCTATTTTATATATAGTAGTGTGTATGTGTTAATCCCAAACTCCTAATTTATCCCCCACCTCCCTTTCCCCTTAGGTAACCATAAATTTGTTTTCTATATGTGTAGGTCTACTTCTGTTTTGTAAATAAGTTCATTTGTATCATTTTTTTTTAGATTCCACATATAAGCGATATCGTATATTTGTCTTTGTCTGGCTTACTTCACTTAGTGTGATAATCTCTAGGTCCATCTAACCCATCTATTCTTCTTTTTTTTTTTTTTTATTAAAGAGGTCTGGAGATCTTGTGAATCAATGATGTCTGAAAAGTAAGAAAGTGCTTGCGAGTGTATTTCTATCATTAATGTGTCGGAAATGATACAAGGCGTTGATTGGTTTAATGAGAATTAATGTGAATAAACTTGAAATATAGAACATGGCATTTTGAAGAGGCATGAAGAATGATCAAGAACAGACACTCAAAGAAGAAATGAATCTATAAAAAACCAGCACAATGACCCTAACCCAAGCTACAACTGGTCTATATGTTCATTAATTTCCCAGTATATAAAGCATGAAGTTAACATGGTTTTGATATGCTTTTCTTTAATGACTAATAATGTTGAGCATCTTTTCAGAGGCTTTTAACCATCTGTATATTTTCTTTGAATAGCTATCATTCAGATCTTCTGTCCACTTTTTTTTTTTTCACACACACACACTGTATTTTATTTTTACAAGAGATAAATAGACTGACACCAAGCATTGTACATGGATGACCACAACAAAAGCAACAATGATTGCAATTACCAAACATGAAACACACTCATACTATGTCATAATATTGACATTCAGTCCAGTAATCCTCCACTGCAACAGCTCCTTTACTTTGCAGTGAAAATTGATTTGTATATTCTTTGCCTCTGAGTCCTTGTGGGATTTTTTTTTTTTAATTCAGACAGAAAGTCACAAAAATTATACTCATCCTCATCAGTTCACTCAGTCCCATGTAATTAATTTTTTTTTTCATCTTGATCTTTTGTTAGCACTTTTATGAGTTCATCAGTTTTTCATTAGAGTTCTGAAAATGCTTATTCATTCAGTTCAGCAGTACAGTCAGTTACCAGAAACCTGTAGTTGTCAGAGTCTTTTCCATGACTTTCTTGAAGATGAAACCCTTATATAGGAACATATTTGCAAAATCATCAGAGTACACCCAGTACTGTCTGTAAATGACAAAAGACTTAAAAATGACCATGGTTAAAGATTTGATGAAAGTTCATAATAATGCAGTTGACAAGAAAATTAGTTATTTCTGAGATATACATTTTAAAGTAATAACTAGGATTATTACTTATAACATTATACCAGAACATATAAGATTTTTAGAAATTTCATGTAATGTCTGAAACATTTATATTAACATATTTCCATACATATTTCCATACAATTATAAATATAAGATTTTTAGAAATTTCATGTAATGTCTGAAACATTTATATTAACATATTTCCATACAAATAACCCAATGAAAGTTTAGTATTAGTTGTTTTGTTTGTTTTTTTATACTGCAGGTTCTTATTAGGCATCAATTTTATACACATCAGTGTATACATGTCAATCCCAATCGCCCAATTCAGCACACCACCATCCCCACCCCACCGCAGTTTTCCCCCCTTGGGGTCCATATGTCCATTCTCTACATCTGTGTCTCAACTTCTGCCCTGCAAACTGGCTCATCTGTACCATTTTCCTAGGTTCCACATACATGCATTAATATACGATATTTGTTTTTCTCTTTCTGACTTACTTCACTCTGTATGACAGTCTCTAGATCCATCCACGTCTCAACAAATGACTCAATTTCGGTCCTTTTTATGGCTGAGTAATATTCCATTGTATATATGTACCACAACTTCTTTATCCATTCGTCTGTTGATGGGCATTTAGGTTGCTTCCATGACCTGGCTATTGTAAATAGTGCTGCAATGAACATTCGGGTGCATGTGTCTTTTTGAATTACGGTTTTCTCTGGGTATATGCCCAGTAGTGGGATTGCTGGGTCATATGGTAATTCTATTTTTAGTTTTTTAAGGAACCTCCATATTGTTCTCCATAGTGGCTTTATCAATTTACATTCCCACCAACAGTGCAAGAGGTTTCCCTTTTCTCCACACCCTCTCCAGCATTTGTTGTTTGTAGATTTTCTGATGATGCCCATTCTAACTGGTGTGAGGTGATACCTCATTGTAGTTTTGATTTGCATTTCTCTAATAATTAGTGATGTTGAGCATCTTTTCATGTGCTTCGTGGCCGTCTGTATGTCTTCTTTGGAGAAATGTCTATTTAGGTCTTCTGCCCATTTTTGGATTGGGGTGTTTGTTTCTTTAATATTGAGCTGAATGAGCTGTTTATATATTTTGGAGATTAATCCTTTGTCCGTTGATTCATTTGCAAATATTTTCTCCCATTCTGAGGGTTGTCTTTTCGTCTTGTTTATGGTTTCCTTTGCTGTGCAAAAGCTTTGAAGTTTCATTAGGTCCCACTTGTTTATTTTTGTTTTTATTTCCATTACTCTAGGAGGTGGATCAAAAAAGATCTTGCTGTGATTTATGTCAAAGAGTGTTCTTCTTATGTTTTCCTCTAAGAGTTTTATAGTGTCCAGTCTTATATTTAGGTCTCTAATCCATTTTGAGTTTATTTTTGTGTATGGTGTTAGGGAGTATTCTAATTTCATTCTTTTACATGTAGCTGTCCAGTTTTCCCAGCACCACTTATTGAAGAGACTGTCTTTTCTCCATTGTATATCTTTGCCTCCTTTGTCATAGATTAGTTGACCATAGGTGCGTGGGTTAATCTCTGGGCTTTCTATCTTGTTCCATTGATCTATGTTTCTGTTTTTGTGCCAGTACCATATTGTCTTGATTACTGTAGCTTTGTAGTATAGTCGAAGTCAGGGAGTCTGATTCCTCCAGCTCCATTTTTTTCCCTCAAGACTGCTTTGGCTATTCGGGGTCTTTTGTGTCTCCATACAAATTTTAAGATGATTTGTTCTAGCTCCGTAAAAAATGCCATTGGTAATTTGATAGGGATTGCATTGAATCTGTAGATTGCTTTGGGTAGTATACTCATTTTCACAATGTTGATTCTTCCAATCCAAGAACATGGTATATCTCTCCATCTGTTGGTATCATCTTTAATTTCTTTCATCAGTGTCTTATAGTTTTCTGCATACAGGTCTTTTGTCTCCCTAGGTAGGTTTATTCCTAGGTATTTTAATCTTTTTGTTGCAATGGTAAATGGGAGTGTTTCCATAATTTCTCTTTCAGATTTTTCATCATTAGTGTATAGGAATGCAAGAGATTTCTGTGCATTAATTTTGTATCCTGCAACTTTACCATATTCATTAATTAGCTCTAGCAGTTTTCTGGTGGCAGTTTTAGGATTCTCTATGTATAGTATCATGTCATCCGCAAACAGTGACAGTTTTACTTCTTCTTTTCCAATTTGTATTCCTTTTATTTCTTTTTCTTCTCTGATTGCCGTGGCTAGGACTTCCAGAACTATGTTGAATAATAGTGGTGAGAGTGGACATCCTTGTCTCGTTCCTGATCTTAGAGGAAATGCTTTCAGTTTTTCACCATTGAGAATGATGTTTGCTGTGGGTTTGTCATATATGGCCTTTATTATGTTGAGGTAGGTTCCCTCTATGCCCACTTTCTGGAGAGTTTTTATCAGAAATGGGTGTTGAATTTTGTCAAAAGCTTTTTGTGCATCTATTGAGATGATCATATGGTTTTTATTCTTCAATTTGTTAATATGGTGTATCACATTGATTGATTTGCGTATATTGAAGAATCCTTGCATCCCTGGGATAAATCCCACTTGATCGTGGTGTATGATCTTTTTAATGTGTTGTTGGATTCTGTTTGCTAGTATTTTGTTGAGGATTTTTGCATCTATATTCATCAGTGATATTGGTCTGTAATTTTCTTTTTTTGTAGTGTCTTTGTCTGGTTTTGGTATCAGGGTGATGGTGGCCTCATAGAATGAGTTTGGGAGTGTTCCTTCCTCTGCAATCTTTTGGAAGAGTTTGAGAAGGATGGGTGTTATCTCTTCTCTAAATGTTTGATAGAATTCACCTGTGAAGCCATCTGGTCCTGGACTTTTGTTTGTTGGAAGATTTTTAATCACAGTTTCAATTTCATTACTTGTGATTGGTCTGTTCATATTTTCTGTTTCTTCCTGGTTCAGTCTTGGAAGGTTATACCTTTCTAAGAATTTGTCCATTTCTTCCAGGTTGTCCATTTTATTGGCATAAAGTTGCTTGTAGTAGTCTCTTAGGATGCTTTGTATTTCTGCAGTGTCTGTTGTAACTTCTCCTTTTTCATTTCTGATTTTATTGATTTGAGTCCTCTCCCTCTTTTTCTTGATGAGTCTGGCTAATGGCTTATCAATTTTGTTTATCTTCTCAAAGAACCAACTTTTAGTTTTATTGATCTTTGCTATTGTTTTCTTTGTTTCTATTTCATTTATTTCTGCTCTGATTTTTATGATTTCTTTCCTTCTACTAACTTTGGGTTTTGTTTGTTCTTCTTTCTCTAGTTTCTTTAGGTGTAAGGTTAGATTGTTTACTTGAGATTTTTCTTGTTTCTTTAGGTAGGCTTGTATAGCTATAAACTTCCCTCTTAGAACTGCTTTTGCTGCATCCCATAGGTTTTGGGTTGTCGTGTTTTCATTGTCATTTGTCTCTAGGTATTTTTTTATTTCCTCTTTGATTTCTTCAGTGATCTCTTGGTTATTTAGTAACGTATTGTTTAGCCTCCATGTGTTTGTCTTTCTTACGTTTTTTTCCCTGTAATTGATTTCTAATCTCATAGCGTTGTGGTCAGAAAAGATGCTTGATATGATTTCAATTTTCTTAAATTTACTGAGGCTTGATTTGTGACCCAAGATGTGATCTATCCTGGAGAATGTTCCGTGCACACTTGAGAAGAACGTGTAATCTGCTGTTTTTGGATGGAATGTCCTATATATATCAATTAAATCTATCTGGTCTATTGTGTCATTTAAAGCTTCTGTTTCCTTATTTATTTTCATTTTGGATGATCTGTCCATTGGTGTAAGTGAGGTGTTAAAGTTCCCCACTATTATTGTGTTACTGTCGATTTCCTCTTTTATAGCTGTTAGCAGTTGCCTTATGTATTTAGGTGCTCCTATGTTGGGTGCATATATATTTATAATTGTTATATCTTCTTTTTGGATTGATCCCTGGATCATTATGTAGTGTCCTTCCTTGTCTCTTGTAACATTCTTTATTTTAAAGTCTATTTTATCTGATATGAGTATAGCTACTCCAGCTTTCTTTTGATTTCCATTTGCATGGAATATCTTTTTCCATCCCCTCACTTTCAGTCTGTATGTGTCCCTAGGTCTAAAGTGGGTCTCTTGTAGACAGCATATATATGGGTCTTGTTTTTGTATCCATTCAGCCAGTCTATGTCTTTTGGTTGGGGCGTTTAATCCATTCACATTTAAGGTAATTATCGATATGTATGTTCCTATGACCATTTTCTTAATTGTTTTGGGTTTGTTTTTGTAGGTCCTTTTCTTCTCTTGTGTTTCTCACTTAGAGAAGTTCCTTTAGCATTTGTTGTAGAGCTGGTTTGGTGGTGCTGAATTCTCTTAGCTTTTGCTTGTCTGTAAAGCTTTTGATTTCTCCATCAAATCTAAATGAGATCCTTGCCGGGTAGAGTAATCTTGGTTGTAGGATCTTCCCTTTCATCACTTTAAGTATATCATGCCACTCCCTTCTGGCTTGCAGAGTTTCTGCTGAGAAATCAGCTGTTAACCTTATGGGAGTTCCCTTGTATGTTATTTGTCATTTTTCCCTTGCTGCTTTCAATAATTTTTCTTTGTCTTTAATTTTTGCCACTTTGATTACTATGTGTCTCGGCGTGTTTCTCCTTGGGTTTATTGTGTATGGGACTCTCTGCGCTTCCTGGACTTGGGTGGCTATTTCCTTTCCCATGTTAGGGAAGTTTTCGACTATAATCTCTTCACATATTTTCTCTGGTCCTTTCTCTCTCTCTTCTCCTTCTGGGACCCCTATAATGCGAATGTTGTTGTGTTTAATGTTGTCCCAGAGGTCTCTTAGGCTGTCTTCATTTCTTTTCATTCTTTTTTCTTTAGTCTGTTCCACAGCAGTGAATTCCACCATTCTGTCTTCCAGGTCACTTATCCGTTCTTCTGCCTCAGTTATTCTGCTATTGATTCCTTCTAGTGTAGTTTTCATTTCAGTTATTGTATTGGTCATCTCTGTTTGTTTGTTCTTTAATTCTTCTAGTTCTTTCTTAATCATTTCTTGCATCTTCTCAATCTTTGCCTCCATTCTTATTCCGAGGTCCTGGATCATCTTCACTATCATTATTCTGAATTATTTTTCTCGAAGGTTGCCTATCTCCACTTCATTTAGTTGTTTTTCTGGGGTTTTTTCTTGTTCCTTCATCTGGTACATAGCCCTCTGCCTTTTCATCTTCTCTATCTTTCTGTAACTGTGATTTTTTTTCTAACCCATCTATTCTTATCCATTAATTTATTTTGTTTAAAAATCCATTGTAGATGGAAAACTTTCTAAAATGTATTATATATTATCTTGATTTATTTAATCTAGTATCTTGAATAGACTTCAACTTTTCCTTGATCACTCAGGGGCCTGGGAGGTGACGTAATAAAGTCGTCAGGGATATTATAGTTTCTTCGCAGATTTTACCCTGCACTAATTGTTCCTAGGTTGCAATGAATTTTTGTGTCACCTTTCTAGTTTTTATATCTACACCTTCACGGCAAGGTACTCAGCTGTATTCTGTCTGTGGTTAGTGTGTTTGCCTCTGTGAGCCCGATCTTCCTTTTTCTAATCTGCTATAGAATGGGAAACAGATGAGCAAGCTATAGGAAAAAACAAACAAACAAAAGGAGTCATAAGTTCCATGGGAAGTTCTAGAAGTCCTAATGAAAAGACATGGTCTTTGTGACAACTCTTATGGTTGCTCGGGGTTGTTTTTTGGCTGAAACATAAGTAATGTTTGACTATGTAGGAATTACCATACATTTTAGAAGTTAGAGCCATTTACAGCAATACAGCCTGACTTGTTTATGTTGTATATGATCAATGTGTACTGAATTATACTCAATATTTTGTAATAACCTATAATGGAATATAATCTGAAAACAATAAAACGGAGTCACTTTTCCGTACACCTGAAACTAACACAATATTGTAAATCAACTATACTTCAATTCAAAAGAAAAAAAGATTCTCTAGTCTTCCAGTGGGTCGTCTCATATAGGTGAGGCATTTCCAAGGACAGTTTGCATTAGTCAAAATGAAATTGTGGACAAAGGAGAAACAGATAGGAATAGGACTTCCACGTAGCATTTTCCAAAGCAGATTTGACAGAATGCTGATTCTGAGAGAAACTGAAATAAAAGGTCCCGTGGCTAAATGAGTTCAGGAAACGTGGCCAACTCTATTCCCTGTTGTTGGAGATTCACCATAAATACTAGCGTGTTAATGGGCCTGAGAAGCCTTTCAGTAAAAAAAGATGAAGAACTTTTTTGTACCTGGTGATCTGATGTTGGAACACCATCTTACTCCCTGCTTGAGAAAACAAGAGGAGAAGGCTGAAGGCTGCAATCCACAGAGAACTCGTCTCATTCTTAGTACCATTTGGCCCAGGAGAAAGCAACAGACAGTGATCAGGCATAAACACAGCTGCTTTTATCCAAGGGACAGTCTTTTGTATGTAACAGATGCTCAGTAGATTTTGTTCCTGTGTATAAATGAATAAGGACGATTCATGGGGAATCTGTGTTGAAAGAGGGCTGAAGTGATAAGGCAGAAAAGAATGGAATCAGACTCAGTCTCACTTAATAGTAATAGTTTATATTTATTAAGAACTCACTACGTGCCAGGCTTTATCCATATTGGCTCACTTAAGCATCATAATAATTTTGTGGGGAAGGTGCTAACATCATTCCCATTTTATGGCTGAAGAAATGTGGGCCACTGAGAGTTTAAATAAACTGCCTAAGGCCACACAACTAGTAAGTGGCAGAAATGGGATTCAAATCCTCTCTGGCTCTAGAGCCAATGCCTATAACCTTTCACTTGTGCAAGCCCATCACTTTTGAGTGCTGGCAATGGGGAAAGGAGATATGAAATAGGGACATTGCTCCAAAGGAGGTGATAATGGACATGGGAAGAGAGTGCATAGACACGAAAAGATAAATTACTTTTCCAAGGTTAAGTGCCAAGATGAGTGAGATGCACAGTGGACTAGATGTATGGACAAGGTATTTAAAACCCGTAAGGTATGTTGTGTATGTAAAATATTCTCGAATTGTTATTAATGATAATGATACTGCTTTGGAGGAGAGAAGAGATCTGAAGGGGATGGAGACTGTGGAGATTATAATAATAATAATAATAAATAATAATAATAATGTTTTTTGTAGTTCTTTCCAGTTTACATAGCACTTTTGTATATTTTATTATGTTTATTTTTCTCTGCAAGCCTTAGGGGGTTATACTGTTTATATTCTTATTATTCCCATTGTCCATATGGGGAACTGAGGCCTAAGGGAGTTAAGTGATTGACCAAAAGACCCCACAGTTAATAGGCAATGGAGCCAGAATTGGAATCCCAGGTTGCTGATTCCAAAGCCTCGCCTTTTCCTCTATCCTCTACTCTCTCTTAAAGGAGGCAGATTTTAAGAGTACAGGGAGGAGGTTCCAGGCTTAGGGAACGTAGGGATTGTGGCTAGAAACAAGACTTCCCAGGGTGTGTTTCAGGAAGGTGGAATGGGCAAGCCTGGATGGAAGGGTTGGGGGTAACACGGAGGTGAGGCTGGAGAAGTGGGCTGGGCTTGTCTGTGATGGGCTCCCAATGCCCATGGAAGGAGTCAGGACATTATTCTGAGATCATTGGGGAACTTTCAAGGTTTTAAGCAGAAAAGTGAACGTGTGTGTGTGTGTGTGTGTGTGTAGACACACACTTATATCTGAAGATTAGTACAGAACTGATGGTAGGATATAATGGAGAGGGAGAACCTGAGGTCCTAGAACCACTTAGCAACTATTTAGAAAATCTTGGTGTACAACTTGCCAAGATGATTATACAAGCTCTGATATGATTTATGGGAGTAGGTGGGCAGTTAGAATTAACCCCTGGATGACCCTATAAATTCAGATGTGTGTTAAAATTCTCCATAGCACCAGAGGGCTGGCTTTCCCAGTGATTGTCCCCTGGTATCTCCGGATCCATCCCGTAGGTTCAAGAAGAGTATTGTGTGGGCTTGAAGTTGTCTGCCTCACTGTCCCATTTAGGCCTGGCAAAAAGAGAACCCCAGGAGGTGAAAGGAATATGTTTAGCTCATTTAAGACCTCTCTGAGCTCTAGACTTATTATTATTATTTTTAACATTTATTTATTTATTTAGGCTGCTCCAGGTCTTAGTTGCGGCATGTGAGATCCTCTTTGTGGCATGCGGGATCTTTAGTTGTGGCATGCACGTGGGATCTAGTTCCCCTACCAGGGATCGACCCCGGGCCCCCTGCATTGGGAGCGCGGAGTGTTACCCACTGGACCACTGGGAAGTCCTCTAGACTTATTTTTCGAGGCCCTATCCCACATTAATATATTACAATCCTCTCAACATAATATTAAACATGCAAGTAATATCTATTTGCATTGAATATAAAAATAATCATGGTGTAAAATGAAGAGGGCCTTGATTAAGCAGTACAGAAATGAGATGTAAAAGGAAAGAGAAAACCCAAGGGATACCCTGAAGGCAGGATCCACAAGACTTTGATGATGCCGAGTTTGAGGAGGAAAAAGGAATCAGAGGATCCTACCTTTCGTACAGCCCTCATTGCAGCCTAGAAATCTAGGGGCATGATACCTGCCCAGGAGAAATAGTGAAGGGGGGGAAATAGGAATTTCGATTTTGGACAGATTGAGATTGAGATGATGGTGATATCCAGCTAAGTAGGTAGAGATAAGGATTCAAAGTTTACATACAGGAGACATTAAGGCTGAAGATGTAGGTCTGTGAGTATGAGGGTGTCACCTGTATGCAGTTGATAGTTGAACTTATTAAGGAAGCTGGGTTCTCAGAGAAAGGCTGCATGTTGCGGAGGTGAGAGGCGGAAATGAAGAGAAAAAGAGTGGAAAAAAAAAGGTTATTCTTCAGGTAAACAAATACCTGAGTGAGATCTTGCTGGAGTCAAAAGAGCCACGTGGATCCATATTTTACTTCTGTCATTTACTGCCATAAATGGCAAGTCCCATCACCTCTCTTCGCAGCTGTGATGTTTCTCCTTCCGCTGCAAAATCAGAAACATAATTCTGTTTCTGCCCAAGTCATGAGGACAGTGTGGGGATCAAATGAGATACGGTCAAGATGTGGCTGTCTCCGCAGGCAGTCTCTTTCCAGCCAGTGCCAAACAGTATGCTTCAATCTGTATCAACCTTGACACAGACCTTGGCAAATAATCCACTAGCACAAAAAACATAAGTGAGCAATGCAGGCTTTACTGAAGATTTTGTAGAGCAGACTAGAAGAGGATTATATTACATCCCCTAAAGTATTCAGTTTCCATCAGCAATGACTTCCACGAAGTCCATTTTCCGTCACACTGATGCAGGTGGTTGATTTCCTTTCTTCCCCTGAGGTGTCTGCCCGACCCCTACGGGTACTCAGTTGTTCCTCTGTTACATGGGGCCCTTTAGCTCTGCCATTGACCTGCATGCCTACTCATCTGGTTACTCAACAAAATAAAAGTCCTCAAGTAAAGAACACCACTTTTATCCTTAGCAAGTTTGGTGATCACCTATTTTTACTCACATATTCCCCTTGGGAGCTTCTTCTTTATCCCACCACTATGCCCTGTAGTCCCCAGCTCACACCCCACACCATCATTCCATCTCTCCCAACCCTGAGAGGAGTTCTGTCAATGAGGGTTTTCTCCAGTCTTGTTACAAAATCATTTTGTCAACTCTAAAGTGATGGGAACTTCATTATTAGTGTCCGAAGAAGTCAAGGGAGGTGGTATTTTCGAGAGGGTGGTATTTTCAAGAGAGAGGATATAGTAAAAAGCTCTACAGGGAAGATGGAGAAAAGGAGGACCATGAAAAGGGCATTGGGTCAGTCAGAGAGGTGATCCTGACATTAATGTCAGCAGGATGGTGGGGGTGGAAACTTTGAAGGCAAGGATTAAGGAGTGAGCAGGTGTTAAGGAGGAGGAAAAAGTTTCCCTGATTTCCCTGGGAGCAAATCTCTCCACCAATCACTATATAAGGCGCATTCAGAGGAAATGCAGATTTGGATGGAGAAAGCAGCAGCAGGGCCAAATAGAGAGGCCCAGGAAACAAGTGTAATCAAGTTCATTCCGCAGAGGGCTACTTGAGAAGAAAGGGCAGTTAATTGTGCTGATAGGAGGATCATCCCTTACCCGTTACAACTATCTAAGAGCTATGTAACAGATGAAATTTCCAAAAGCAGCAAGAAGTTCCCCAGCCAGAAACAGAAATTTCTGGGCAAAAGTCACAGGACAGGTATATTAGTGAATGATACAAATTTATATTTAATCGCCTAATTAAAAATATTGAGTGAGAATATTAGATCCAGAACTAGAGGGGAACCTTGAATATAACCTAATCTAACCCTGATGTTACAGAATCAGAAACTGAGGTTCTGGACAGGTTACCTAATTAATGCTAATTAATTAGACAGACCCCCTTCCCATTCTACTCTCAGATCCAAGAGCGCTAGTTCAGAACTCTTTCAAGTGCAATACATAAACTTCCATACTGCTGGCATTTCTACACTACAGTTTTGCAAAGCAAAAAGTTGATGGGGGATTATCCAGAGAAATATTTAAACTGATTTTCCTTCAATCAGTGAGGACATAGATTTATCAGTTTTACAGGTTGGAAAACTGAGGCTTGGCAAGATTAAGTGACTAGTCATACAGCTAGTAAGTGGCAGAATGGGAGCTAGAACAAGTCTGGTTTGAATCCAAGTCCAGTTTGTGTTTTCACTACAAGACAGCTGTTGCTGTCTTTGCAAGATCCTGTTAAGACACTAACGCTCTCAGAATTATACATGCTTCTCAGAATTACACTCAAACGAGGCATCTTTCTCTGAAGATATCATGGAGAGAGTGTGTGCATGGCCTGGGAACATTGTGTTCAGAGAAGAACTTCTACCAGTTAGGTCTGTCCAGTAAACTGGAGACTTTCTTATCTGGCCTCATAATCTTGACTGATGCCTGTGAGACTTAGGGTCCATGTCATTTGCCCTTTTTTGTCTAGTAGTTGTATTTTTTTGTTGGTTTCTTCAGTGCTTACAGCCTCATTAGAACTAAGAGACGCGTGATCAATTACTTTTAATTTCAACTGTTGGGGTATGAAACAACATACCCTAAAAAAAAAAAAAAAGATTTTATGCCCTTGGCTAGGCATAGCCCAAATGCATATTTACATTGTTAAGAGCTGCATGATAATGTAGTGACTAAGAGTGGACTTTGAGAGTCAGAATACTGAGGTTCAAATCCTGACTTCACTATTTAAACTATTTGAATTTGCGCAACTTATTCTACTTTTCTGAGCCTCAGTTTCTTCATCTGTAAAATGGGGATAATAACAATACCTAACTCATGGGGTTCTTGTGACAACTGAGTTAATAAATGCATGATAGGCTACTTTTTGAAAGTGACATGGAGTGGGTGAGGCCATGTCAACAGCGGAGCCTGAGACTTAGAAGCCAGGAACTTTCTCTAGAGAATGTACCAACCATTGCCTGTGCCAGAGGGCTCTGGAAGCCAGGACAGCATCTTCTATGTTGTTCTTTCATCTCTTTTTTGTTGCTGTTTGGTAAGGCCCATCAGCTGACCACAGCCTCACTACTGGCCATCCAGCCCTCCCATTCTACCCACTACATACAGCCAATTTCCTCTCCAGATGGCTGAGAACACTCTTAAGTCACCGCCACCCCCCACCCCCCACCCCCTCATTCCACACACTCACAACAATAAAACAAGACGAGGAAGATGGAGCCTAGATACCTCAAAGCAGGGTGACCAACCTTCCTAATTTGCTTGGAATTGAAGAGATTCCTGAGACTTCAGTTTTAAAATCAGGACAATCCTGGGCAAACCCAGATAAATTTATCACCCTACCCAAAAGGTGGTTGGGGGTATGATGGCAAAATCCTCAAACTTGACCAAGATGGGGCTAGATGGAACCAGCTTGAGATCTCTCACAAAACCAGGATGGTGATGAAATTCACATATGGAATTGCTAATTTTGAAGCTGTAATGCACAGAGCCGGTAACAGGGAGCATGCACGTATTCAATTGTTTATTCATCAAACATTCATTGAGGGCTTACTACATGCTGGGAAGATTTTAAGCACTAGGGAACAGAACAGGCAAAGTCTCTGCCCTCATGGAAACTCTATTCTAGTGTGTGTGTATGTGGGGACAGACAACAAACAAACAGATATCAAATGTCAATGAGTGATAAATTCTCTGAAGGAAAGGAAAATTAGGATAAGGAAACAGTGGCTGTGTGGGTTTGAAATGGATCAACCAGGATAAGTTTCTCTAAAGAGATGGTATTTGAGCACTTAGAGGAAGAGCAAGCCAGGAGAATATCAACGGGGCACAGTATTCCAGGCAGAGGAAACAAATGCAAAGGCTCTGGGAGGGGAACTTGCCTGCACAGGAACAGAATAAAGGCCAGTAGGGCAGGGATGAGCGGAGCCAGGGATACAGTAGCAAGGAATGAAGTGGCAGAAGCGGCTAGGGGCCAGATGCTTAGAGCCTTGCAAACTAAGGTAAGGATTTAGGGTTTTAAATGCCAGCTGTTATTATAAAGGTAACGCTATTCTTCCATATTCTCTGCTGAGCGTTGGCTCTGTTATCTGCTGTTTTTCTACTCAGCTTTGCTTCACTCTGTCAAACAAAACGTTTAGCTGCTCTTCATTTAGCAAATGGCTTATAAAGACACCGTTCCAGGCATTGGGGATTAGAAGTTGGTTCTCTCAAACAGCTTACCATCTAGTTCGGGGAGGGTGGGTGGATCACAGTATTGAAAACACGTGAAAAAATCAGCAGCCGTGGACTTCCAAGGAAACAGCCGGTAACTACCGAGAAGAAAGGCGGTTTCAATTTCCCAGAGAGGTGAGGAGTTGCTTCCGGTGCGCCCCGGGGCATCATGGGAGGGGTGCGCCCCGGGGCATCATGGGAGGAGTGCGCCCCGCGGCATCATGGGAGGAGTGCGCCCCGGGGCATCATGGGAGGAGTGCGCCCCGGGGCATCATGGGAGGAGTGCGCCCCGGGGCATCATGGGAGGGGTGCGCCCCGGGGCATCATGGGAGGGGTGCGCCCCGGGGCATCATGGGAGGGCTGCACCCTGGGGCATCATGGGAGGAGTGCGCCCTGGGACATCATGGGAGGGGTGCGCCCCGTGGCATCATGGGAAGGGTGCACCCCGGGGCATCATGGGAGGAGTGCGCCACCGGGGAAGGAAAGGCTGGAAGTGATTCCGCCAGGGTTGGGACCAGCCTGGAGACGGTGAGGGGCCCTGGCCGGTGAGTGTACGTTTGGAGTTTGTGAGAGAGGCAGGCGTTTCTCGTCAGCTCCGCGATTCCAGAGCTTAACTGTGCGTGTGGTGGGAGGGTGTGAAGCTGGAAGTGGCGAGGGAATTCGAACCCCCGGCTCTTGACGTGACTGGGCCGCAAGGAAATTTCTGAAAAGTCTCAAGTCGCCAAATTCCATTTGAAGTTTTTCAGTACGTTTATAGGCATTTTATTACATTGCATATACATATACTTATGTAATATATAGGGCTAAATCCATTTTTGGGTACTAAAAACTGTGGGTATCAATAGAATTATTTTTCAGAATATACCGGAAAAAAATGATTCTGTTGCTCCAAAGATACCACCTTTCCCATCCATCCTCTTAACAACATTTTTCATACTTTGAGGGCTCCCCCTGTGTTGTACCTCAGTTGCCCCGAGAGAGAGCCATAAGCCGTTGTTTCTGTGAGGAGCTGAGAAAATAGCCCGCCCTCTTGGGAAGGTCAGGCTACTATAATATAAGAAAAGCCCTGTTTTGGGTGTGTTCCCCAAGGGGAATGTTTTTCTCCTTCATCAGCGAAGAGGCTTTCTTTTTCTCTCGTGGGCTCCGGAAGCAGCATCTTGGTGGCGCTTGGAGCCAGGAGGGAGGAATCAGGCTGGTAAATTCCATCCTTAAGGAAGTAAGGTTCTTTGCAGCTGCCCACAGCTGATTCTTCAGCCTCCAACTTAGGAAAATGGGACCGACTAAGTCCGCAGTGAAGGTGCCTGGGGACACTGGTGTCAATGTAACATGTGCCCAAACCTCTGTCACAGCCAGGAGGCAGAATTTAAGTTTGCTCACCGACAGCTGCTGTGTTAGCCCTGGAATGGTAATGCTTACGGAAAACTTGGCTGAAAGGCAACAGCTTTTAGTAGTTGTGCTAATGGTCTCGTCCATCAAATGACCCTCTCCTCTGCACCTTTCTCTTGTCAGTTATACCCATGTCTTTGATGAGAATTGGATATGAAGTCCTCTTAAGAAGCACGTTCCTTTTATTTATTGTATTTAAAAAATACGAGCCTTTAAAAAAATTCCCAAAGTGAGGTACACATTGTAGAAAGATTGAAAAACATAATCAAACATACTGAAGGAAAAATTTAAATCACTCCTAAGATTTTAGCATAGAAATAATCTCTGCCGGAATTTGGATTAAGTCCTTTTACACTTTTTTTTATGTTTGTAAACACACAGTTTTGTTTTCTTTTTTAAACATGTGCTTTAAACAAATACACAATTAGGGTATCAGCCTGTAAGCATGGTTTTGTATTCTGCCTTTGCAACTTAACAGATTATGGGAAATTTTACCATGATATTAACTCTTCTTCTACATCATGATTTTTAATAGTTACATATCGTTCCATCCTATGACTGTACTCAGTTTTCTATTTTGGGGCACTTAGGGTGCACTAATTTTTTTTTCTTTTAAATATTCCTGTAAACATATGTGTGCATATCTTTATGCATATCTTGACGATATTTATAGAATAGACTTTCTGGGCAAAGAGTATGACTGTTTTAAGGTTTGCAGTAGTACAATGCCTGTTATTAGAGTCTCCACAGTAGTGATGTGGCATAAGAAAACAATAAGTATTCTCTAATGATCGTTACGGAGCCCAAGCTCATATTGCTTGCCGCACAACAGGTCAACAAATCGAGAGACGAGTGGTTGGGGCAAGGAATAGTGACTTTATTCGGAAAGCCAGCAGACCGAGAAGATGGTGGGCTAGGGTCCTCAGGTAAGATGGGCTAGAACCATCTTCCCCGAGGTAGAATTCAGGCTTTTTTTATACTAAAAGGGGAGGGAGTGTTGTTCGCTGTTGCAAACTTGGTGTCGGAATCCTTTGTTCTTGTAGCTGTCCACTTAGGTCAGGTCATGGTGTTCCTGTAAACCTTCAACAAGACAAACGTTATTCTCTGTTCTGCAACTTTTTATCTCTCTATGAATGGAAAAATGTTACACCTGTAAAGGCCAGAGCCTTGAGAATTGGCTATCCTGTATATTTCAGGCTATAGGCAACATTAAGTTGTAGCAAAAACAAAGTAAAAAGGTTAAAGTAAAAGAAACAGATCTGATATGGAGTCAGTTTTGTTATTCCCTGGTACATGAGCATACTGATTATCAGGTGTTGTAAATATGCAATAGTCAGTGCAACATGACTGCAAAATAAAATGGCAAATACTGCAAAATTTTCAGAATTTAATGAAGTTGATGAAAGTGGTATTAGAAACCTGCTTAAATTTTGCAAAGCCACTGGCCAGGGTGATGCAGCAGCACTGAACTAGTTAATAATTATAAAACTCTGAACATGGACAATGATGATCCAATAAGTGCTTCAAGGGAGTGAGTTTAGGATCAAAGGATTAGGAAGACCCTTAAAATATCAATGAAGACATCATACAGTTTTTGCAAAAAAGGACATTCTTTATGATTGCATTGCAAAAGTTAAACATAAAGGGTGCCACATCATACAAGATTGTGAGAAGGATGTTCCTTTCCTCCCAACTCCAACATTGATTCATTCTTTGTTCTAAGAATTAACAGAGATGCAGTTATAATGTAAATCTTGTGAAGTATAAGAGAAAATAAATTTATTTCAGTAGTTCTGGCTTGATTTTTATGATAAAATCCCAATCAGACTTTTTCCCCACAATTTACTGTGTAATTTTGGACTTCATTTTAATTAATTTAGATTCACCTTAAGTGGTTGTTTTCTGAGGTACATGATTGTTGATGTAGAAAATCCCAAAGAATTTCCCCCCAAACTCAGAACTATGAAGTGAGTTCAGTAGGGTTTCAGGGTATAACATAAACATACAAAAATCAGTTGTATTTCTTTAGGCTGTATGCTAGCAGTGAACATGTGGACACCAAAATTAGAAATACAGGGACTTCCCTGGTGGCGCAGTGGTTAAAAATCTGCCTGCCAATGCAGGGGACACAGGTTTGATCCCTGGTCCGAGAAGATCCCACATGCCATGGAGCAACTCAGGTCGTGCACCACAACAACTGAGCCTATGCTCTAGAACCCGAGAGCCACAACTACTGAAGCCCGTGTGCCTAGAGCCCGTGCTCCACAACAAGAGAAGCCACCGCGGTGAGAAGCCCGCGCATCGCAATGAAGAGTAGCCCCTGCTCCCTGCAACTAGAGAAAGCCTGCGTGCAGCAACAAAGGCCCAATGCAGCCAGAAAAACAAAAACAAAAACAAGAAGTACAATACAATTTACAATTACTTAAAAACAAAAAGAAAGAAAAAGAAGAATTTAGGTGTAAATCTAACAAAACATGTACAGGACTTGTATGCTGGAAACTGTAAAACAAGGAAGACAGAAATTGAAGAGGATCTGAATAAATGGAAAAACATACTTTATTCACGAATTGGAAGAATCAACATAGTAAGTAAGCTAATTTTCCCCAACCTGGTAAATAGATTTAATGTAATTCCTATCAAAAATTATAACTCTGGCTTTAAAGTTGGACATACAGTATCCTAATTATTATTTTCCAAAGCACTATAATTGTAGTATTTCCCCCAATGAAAAATTTTAACAGCTTTATGGGGATATAATTGATGTATAATGAACTGTACATATTTAAAGAGTCTCGACATATGTAGACACTGTGACACCATCATCTGAATCAAGATAATGAACATGTCCATCACCCGCAAAGTTTCCTCCTGGTCCTTTGTAATACATCCTACTGTCCTTCTGTGCCTCCCATAAATCCTGCCTCTCTATCCCTAGGCAACCACTAGTCAGCTTTCAGTCACTATAGATTCATTTTTTTTCCCTAGAATTTTATATAAATGGAATAATAGAGTCTACACATTTTTGGTCTGGCTACTTTCCATCAGCATTATTATTTTGAGATCCATCCATGTTTTTGTGTGTGTTAATAGTTTATTTTTATCATTTTTAAAAAAAATTTTTACTTATTTTATTATTTTATTTATTTATTGTTTCTGGCTGCGTTTGGTCTTCGTTGCCGCGGGCGGGCTTTTCTCTGGTTGCGGCGAGCGGAGGCTACTCTTCATTGCAGTGTGCGGGCTTCTCATTGCGGTGGCTTCTCTTGTTGTGGAGCACGGGCTCTAGGTGCGTGGGCTTCAGTAGTTGTGGCTCTCGGGCTCTAGAGCACAGGCTCAGTAGTGGTGGTGCATGGACTTAGTTGCTCCACGGCATGTGGGATCTTCCTGGACCAGGGCTCGAACCCGTGTCCCCTACATTGGCAGGCGGATTCTTAACCACTGCGCCACCAGGGAAGCCCAATAGTTTATTTTTATCATTTTGTAGTATTACATTATATGGATTTACCACAATGTGTTTCTCCATTCACCTGTTAATGGCCATTTGGGTGGTTTTCAGTTTGGGGCTATTACAGATAAATATTCTGTGAATATTTGTGTGGACATACGTTTTCATTTCTCTTGAGTAAATACCTAGAAGTGGAACGACTGGAACAAATGGGTAATTTCTTAACTTTTTAAGAGGCTGCCGAACTATTTTCCAAAATGGTTATGCTGTTTTACATGACCACTAGCCGGTGTGAGAGGTCCAGTACCTCCGCCTCTTGGCCAACACTTGGACTTTTAGTCATTGTAATAGGTGTGTTGTGATATCTCATTATGTTTTAATTATTAGTCCCCTAATGATTCATGATGAGCATTTTTCATGTGCTCTGTGTATATCTTCTTTGGTGAAATGTTTGTTTAAATCTTTTGGCTCTTTAAAAATTGGGTGATTTGTTTTCTTTTTAGTGAAGATATAGATTTCTGTATGTATTCTGGACACAAGTCCTTTATCAGGGGTATAATTTGCAAATACTTTTTCTCAGTCGGTGGCTTGTCCTTTCATTCTGTTTAACAGTGTTTTTCAAAGTGCAGAAACTGAATTTTGATGAAATCCAGTTTATCAATTTTTTCTCTCATGGCTTGTGCTTTTGGTGTTGGCATCTAAGAAATCTTTGTGTAAACCAAGGTCACAAAGATTTACTCTTATGTTTACTTCTAGAAGTTTTTGTGATTCTACTTTTGGTTTCCTCTTTGATCCAAACTTTAATTTAGGAGAGTATTTTGAATTTTTTTGTTTAAAACTGTTATTAATTTTAGACATTTTTGCGATTGAGGCCTGTGCAGTTTATACTGTAAAGGAGTGAGGCTGATAGGGGTTGGGAGGCAAGGGAGTGTGGATGGTAGAAGGTGGAAGTGGGACAGGAGTGCATAAAGTACAATTTTGGTCTAGATTGCATTTTTGTTCTACTGCTTCCTCTCTTTCTAGATACGAAACTCCTCATGTTTATACTGCACTAAATCTTTCTTGTTTTATTCTTCCTCTTTTCATAAGTCCTTTCTCTCTCTCTCTCTCTCTCTCTCTCACCCACTCATCCATCCAATCTGTCAGAAAACCCTATGTGCGCTACCTTCACAGTACATCTAGAAACCATCTGCTTCTCGTCATCTCCCAGTGCCTATCTCTCTGGTCTAAGCCACTGTCATTTTTTATCTTTTATTTTGCAGTAGGCTCCTAACTGGTCTCACAGTTTCTACCTCTGCCTCCTTCACTGTATTCTCAATGCAGCAGAGTGATTCTTTTTTTTTTTTTTAAAGACTTATTTATTTATTCATTTTGGCTGTGTTGGGTCTTCTTTGCTGTGCACGGGCTTTCTCTAGTTGCAGCGAGAGGGGGCTACTCTCCCTTGTGGTGCAGAGGCTTCTCATTGAGGTGGCTTCTCTTGTTGCGGAGCACGGGCTCTAGGTGTGAGGGCTTCAGTAGTTGCAGCATGCGGGCTCAGTAGTTGTGGCTTGCGGGCTCTAGAGCACAGGCTTAGTAGTTGTGGTGCATGGGCTTAGTTGCTCCGCGGCATGTGGGATCTTCCAGGACCAGGGCTCGAACCAGTGTCCCCTGCATTGGCAGGCAGATTCTCAACCACTGCGCCACCAGGGAAGTCCCCAGAGTGATTCTTTTAAAATGTGTGTTAATATCACTCCTCTGCTCAAAACACTCCAAAGATTTCCCATCTCACTCTGAGTGAAGAAAAAAGTCCTCAGGTGGCCCTGAAGCCCTACATGATCCCTGGGGCCCCAAGTTCCTCTCTTATGCTGTAACTATCTTGCTCATTCTCCTCTAGCCCTGCTGGCCTCCTTCCTGTCCCTGGGACATGCCAAACTGCCCCTGCCTCAGGGCCTTTGCATTTTCTTTTGTTCCCTCTGCCTGGAATACTCTTGCTTCCTTCAGGTCTCAGCTCAAATGTGTTTTTCTTAGAGAGGCCTTGCTTGACTCCTCTCCACAAAGTACTAACTGCCTCCCTCTTACTTTTTTTATTTCTCATGAGCACTTACCTGACACATTACACAGCTTCTTATTTTTTTTGTAGATCTTTTTACAAAAATTTTATGTTGGAGTGTAGTTGATTAACAATGATGTGTTAGTCACAGGCGTACAGCAGAGTGATTCATTTATACCCATACAAGTATCCATTCTTTTTCAGATTCTTTTCCCGTTTAGGTTATTACAGAATACTGAGCCGAGTTCCCTGTGCTATACAGTAGGTTCTTGTTGATTATCTAGTTTAAATATAGTAGACACAGCTTCTTATTTGTTGACTGCCTTTCTTTCCTTGCAGAATATAAGTTCCCAGAGGGAGGGAACTATGCTTTGTTCACTGCTATTCCCATAGTACTGAGAGCAGTGCCCGGCGCATAGTAGATGCTCAGTAACCACCTGTGGAGTGGGTGCATGAGTGTGTCCTGTCTGAAGGGGTAACCTCAGTGAGTGGTTTCCTTAGTAATTTGTAACAGTCTAGAGAGACTTAATAAAATTAAGTCCAGTAAAAGGTAATTGTGTGTGTGTGTGTGGTGGAGCTGGAGATGGGAACGGGGATGTGGGGTGGTGAGGGAGGTACAGATATTGAATGTTCCACAAAGCCATATATAATGTTAGAATAATAATAGCTAGGTGAGAACTGTGTTTGAGAGTAAATAATTTTGGAAGTAAATGAGTCTGGTTCAGTTTATCAGTTCACTGTAGTTTTTATTTATTCAACATGAAGAGAAAAACATCACAAAGCAAGTGACCCAAAATAGCACATTTTGTGCATTTCTTCAGCCCCTTGGCAGCATCAGGCAGATGTGTTCGCTCTGCACTGACTTGTGTGTGAATCTCCCGGCTCTTCACCCGCAGCTTGTTGACCTAGGACTCGGCAATGTCAGCCCGTTCCTCGGCCTCCTCCAGCTTGTGCTGGAGCTTGCGGAATTTGGCAAGATTAGCATTGGATTGTTCCTCCTAAGAATAAAGATGTGAGAGTTAGACTTGGTGGTTCTCATTGCACTTGTCACAAACAGGATTATTTCCTCAACTCAGATATTTCCTTCTAACGGTTTGTCATATCTGATTTCAAATGCAGACAGAACTTGTAACTTCAGTTACATTTTTTACTCTAAAGAATGAAAGAAGAAGTAGTTTCGAAATGGAAGAGACGAGCTCATTATGTCAAACCCATGTATACGTGAAGTCTATTTACGATGTATGGACTGAGTGGAAAGGAGGAAGAGACCCATGTGCGCTCGCTCACAGAGGTTAGACAGTAAATGTAAGGTCAAATTCTAACTTCGGGAAAATCCCAGTTGAAATGTTTTTGCCATATATTTTGACTCTGGTATACAGAGACGCTGCGGGTCGGGGGATGGGGATAGGAAGAAAGTATGCCCTTTGTTGGTTGCACTTACTACCATTCGTGCCTCTCCCTTTCGTGTTCCCTTTTCTTACCTCTTACCCACTACATTGTGTCTGGAAGAGTGGGGAACAACCAGGAAAAGTGAAGCTGGAGAATCTTCCAACACATCCTAATTTGCTACAGCGAATGTGCAGGGATAAGTCCCTGCTGATGACAGTGGTAGTGAGGGAAGGAATCAGCTGGGGTAAAAGATTTCTGTTTGGCTTTTGGGAACAATTGATTTTGTGCATTTCTAGAGGGAGAGGAATATTTATCATGGTGTTAGATTTTCTGCTGGATATTCTTTGCAGCTATCAAGTAAGGTGGGTTATTTGGAATTTTCTTTTTTCCCCCCAACCCCTACAAATTGCTTAATAATAAAAATATCTCGTCCTGTGGTCTTATTCTATAATTAGGATTTGGGGGTAAATTCATATTTATATCCTCTCTCTTAAAATAAGAATGACATATTCTTACTTGGTCTCTTGCTTTCTCATGAACACATTCTCTTAATATACTTTCTACCCCCAACGAAGTTTCCTTCTTCCCTCAAGGGCTTAAAGATACTTACAGCCTCCTCAGCTTGTCTCTTGTATCATTTCACCTTTGCCTGTAATTTATCTACCAGGTCTTTCAGCCTGAGAACATTCTTGCGGTCTTCCTCAGTCTGGAAGTTTGAAAAAAATGGTCTGCATTGAATCCAACAAAATCAACCCACTACAGGTGGTGAAGTAAATCACTTTGATATGATGGCAGGTGGGCCTGGGGTAAATGTGGTCAACTCTGAGGCTTCCTTCATAGTATTAACAGTAGCCACTCTTGTTAAATGTCCACTGTGTGCAGGCACTATATTGGAGAGTTATACATGTCTCTAATCCTTACCTCCCTACTCTGGTGAGTAGATGTTTTTATTCTATTTTACAGGTGATGAATTAAGGTTGAGAGTGTTAGGTAACCTATCCGAGTTTAAAAAGTAAGAGGCCAAACTAGGACTAATACCAGTTTATCTGTCTTTGAAACCTGTATTCTTTCCTCACTTACACGATTTTCTAAAGGCCTTCCTGATTTTCCTAGCTTAGGAAAGGGTCTGTGATAGGTGATTGTGTCATTTGCCCCTTATGTATATCGAGTTAACATGTAGCTATTTGTGAGTACCACATAGTCACCAGGTTTTCAATTTCCCTTTGTGCAGGAAGTCTGGATATTCTAGAAAGCTCTTCCCCTTACCTGGTAGGTGAGTTCCTTTACTCTTCTCTCGTGTTTCCGCAAACCTTTAACAGCCTCAGCATTACGTTTCTGCTCACTTTCAACCTCTCCTTCAAGCTCACGTACCTACAATCAAGAAAGATACTTATATAGTCAGTCTTGGGGGATGTTAATTAACTCAGGACCTACTGACGATATTGGGTGGCTGTCCCCAGCCACAGGATAAGGATGGGAGTCAATATACAAGAAGAGAGAAGGATCGGGGAGTGCCGTTTTCACTTCCCGGATTCAGAGAGATTGAGAGACCCACCCTGGCCTCCAGCTTCTGGATGTGCTTCTTGCCACCCTTCAGGGCCAGCTGCTCAGCCTCGTCCAGGCGGTGCTGCAGGTCCTTCACTGTCTGCTCCAGGTTCTTCTTCATCTGCTCCAGGTTCTTCTTCATCCGCTCCAGGTGGGCGCTGGTGTCCTGCTCCTTCTCTGTCAGCTCCTCGGCCATCATGGCCGCCTGGTTAAGTGCACAAGAGGCATCAGTGGGCCACCCACCCCTCCTATGCGGGCACATGGAGGGTGCTGTGAGGCTGGCACTAGGCACGCTGATGCTTTCCTCCTTGCCGCAGTCACCACTGATGCTGCATGGTTCCCCTCCCACTTTGCCTCTGCTGAGGCTCCGTCTCCTTCCGTCTCTCCGGGAAGCCACCACTGACTGAATGCAGGGGTGAGGAGAGAAAACCTACTTGCAGGTCCCAAAGGGGCGGCGTAGAAGCCCCTTTCTTATCTCCAGACAGCATCTCTGATAAGAAAGAATGGAGCGCACATCCGTGACGGCCTTCTTGGTCTTCTCCTCTGCATTTTTGGACTCCTGGATAGACTTCTCCACCTCTGCATGGCATTGGGCTATGTCAGCTTCCAGTTTTTTCTTGGTATTTATCAGGCACGTGTTCTACAAGAAAAATTAGATAAGAGGTTCGGGCTACATTTGGACACTTACAACGATTGGAAGGGAGAGGGTTGGGTGGGGAAAGAAGTCAAGCTCGAGAACGTTCCATTTCTTATTTTTCACACAGGTGAAAAAAAATTAAAAAGACTTTCATTTTTGATAGGACAGATATCCCAAAACAGGCCCGAGAATTGTACATAAAAGAATTGAGTAAATGATAAATGTGGACATTCAAATATTTGAGGAAGGATAAATTATTTAGTTAAAGGTGCTGGAACAAGGAAATTGTTGACATAACTATGTAAAATGAAAAATAATTCTCATGATCAAAACATTGTACAGAGTTGTTAGGATGATGACAATCGAGAAAACATTTGCAATGTGCATTACTGAAAAAATATTTCCTTCCTTAATATGTAAAAAAGACACATCATTAAGAAAAAAGGGCAAAAGTACAATTAGCTAAGACACACCAGAAGAAATACAAATAGCCAACAAATACGACAAAATGTTCCACCTCATTAGTAATCAAACAAATAAGAATTTTTAAAATGAGGCATTTTCAACCATAAAATCGGTGAAGATTAAAAAAAATAATAGCTAAGCACTCTCACTTATTTTCCCCATGGGAGTAAAAATTGGGACAACTTTGTTAAAGACCAATTTACAACATATCATAAATGTCTTTGCTGTTTTGACCATGAATATATACTTCAGGAATTTACTTACCTTTAGGAATATTAAGGAAATAGTAATCATGGATATATGTGAAAATTTAGTTATGAAGAAGTTAGTCATACAATCTTCTAATCATAAAAATTTTTATTGGGAACAGTCTAAAAATATCCAACCGTAGAAGACTGATTAAATAAATGTGCCATAATACACAACTAAAATGGACTGCTTTTCTGCCATTAAAAAACTGTATCATAGAAAACTATTTTAAAATATAGAAATATGTTCACAACACGTTGTTAAATGAAAAAAAGTTGCAAAAGGATTGATCACGTTTACAAAAAATATCATATTTATGTATAGAAACAAGAGCCTAGAATAGGAGATCCCAAAATGCTAACAATATGGTTGGTATTTTTCTAGTTTTTTGGCTAATTCAAAAAATAGTTTTTAAAGCAAGGAATTTTGGGGGAATTCCCTGGCAGTCCAGTGATTAGGGCTTTGTGTTTCCACCACGCAGGGCGCGGGTTCGATCTCTGGTTGGGGAACTAAGATCCCGTATGCCATGTGCTGTGGTCCAAAAAAATAAGAAATGAAACAAGGAATTCTTTAACTTTCCTAAAAGTAATTATTTCAAAAGACAATCCTAATTTTCTAAGCTTGCAGCTTAAATGTTACTGCCTCTGTGAAGCCTTTTCCACCCCTTTTATGCAATAATTTGTCATGCCTTGCTCTGATTTCCCCATGATCTTTTATCTTCAGATAAAAGAAAGCTCAGCAATCTGTCCATCTAGAGACCAAGTAATTCCAAGAACTAGGCCTAATGAAAGTTTGTCTTGACCACTAGCCTGGAAGGAGTGGTGGGAACTCCTCTCCGTCAAGCCTGGGTCCTGCCTGCCTCCAGGGTGGACCCAGAGTGGAGTGAGGATGGACACACGTGGGAGTGAAGGAGCTGCACGCGGTCGCTGGCCTCCAGCAGCTCGTGCTCCGCCAGCTTGCGGGTGCGCTCCGTCCGCGCCAGGGCCACCTTCCTCTCCTCTGGCTCCTCCAGCAAGAGGCCATTCCTGCACTCCACGAGGGCCAGCTGTTCCTTGAGGTCCTCGCTGCTCCTCAGGGCGTCATCCAGATGCAGCTGGGAGTCCTTCACGAGAAACCAGGGGTGAGACCGGAGCCCAGGGCAGGCTGAGGTCCCGCCAGGTCCTCCAGGGGCCGTGCACTCACCTTGAGCTGGCTCTGGACTGAGCACAGGTGTTTCTGGGTCTCTGCCACCTGGCGGTTGGAGTGGCCCAGCTGAATCTCCATCTCACTGAGGTCTCTCTCCATCTTCTTCTTCAGCCTCAGAGCAACATTCCGGCTCCAGATCTCAGCATCCAGCACGCTTTGCATGGCCTTTGCTGCCCGCTGGCTGTTTCTTTTCAGCTGCTCGATTTCTTCTTCCTTCTCAGTGATCTTGGCGGTCAAGCTCAGATTTCAGCTGGTTCAACTCTAGCTGGACAAGCAAAATCTTGCCCTCTTCATGCTTCAAGGAACCCTGATAAAAGTAAAGGAGTGATTGGGATTGCCGGGGTCAGCCACCTTCTTGAATGAGGTTTTTCATCCCCATTAGGATAAAAAGGGTATTATTAGGCTCATTTTACAAATAAATAGAACAGTACTCAAAAAGGTCAAACAGTTTGCTCCCAAATTGTTACTAGTAATGAAACTAGAACTGAAGCTTTGTTGTTAACAATCTTATGTCTTGAGAAGGACAGAGCATCGTTTTCAATTAGTAAAAATTTTGATTACTGTGTCTTTTTAAATAGTGACCATAAGTCTGGAGCCAACCTCTGCTCAAAAAAGACAGAGAAAGACAGAGGAATTGCTCTCCTGTTATCTTGCATAGTGCAAATTTCCCTAGACCCTCTTAAGCATCCGCCCCTCACTGGCCACAGCTGGTGATAGCATCAGGATCCTGCACTCTTTGGACCACACAGAATTCCCAGCAGCCAAAGATGACCGTGTATAACTCTCTGTTAAAACTAAGGGATTCTGAGCTGGCTCTCAGGATGTTTGGTGATTGAGTTCTTGCTTTCTGAGAGGAAGACGTTGAGGACATAATGAACAAGTTTATTTATTCAATAGGAGAAATACGATGGACTAGAGAACACTCATGAGGCGAGGCAGCAGAGAGCAGCTGGTCCCCCCCCAGGGCGGGGGTGGGGCTGGATTCTTCCCATTGGAGCCCCAGTGCCTCCTGCAGGAAGGGCCTCTGGGAGTGGTCTAGTCCCCTTCCTCAGCGCCCCGCCCTCCTTCACATCTCAGACACGTGCCTCCACCTCTTCCAGGGCAGCCTGGAGGTCTGACTTTTCTTGCTGCACTTGCTTCCTGGTCTTCTCCAATTCCTGAAGATTCTTGCTCATTTCCGCAATCTGCATGGTTAAGTCGGAAATCTCTTCTGCAAAGCACAGGCTTGATTTAGGCTGTTTTCACAGGCTCTGTCTGATAGCACCGGCATTTCCCAGGGAATTTGGTGATTGGTGATTCATTCATGACCTTCATATAGGAGAGGACAAAGACAGGGAAACCTTTCGGGGGAGGTGTCGACAAGACACAGGTGTGTGGCCTCACCTGAAGATGCAGAGGGAGGAACAACAGAACACCTGTATGACCCTGAACCTTCACACGGTACACAAAAGGGTCACAGAGAGGACCGGGGGAGACTACTGTGGAGAAAACGCATAGAATCATGGTCTCAGACATAGAAGGGGCTTTAGAGGGCATTGGGTCTGGTCTAGTTTTGTAGGACAGCGGTCTGAGATCCTAAGGGATCTACTGACAGGATCAAGGACACAAAGCCATGTAGAGACAGAATCCATGGAAGATATGTGCTGTAGAAGAGCACGGAACTTAGCAGCCCAGCGAACCCTCTGTTTTTGAGAACAAGGCTTGGCTGTGACTCTGCCTTACATTGGGGAAGTTTGGGTCCCAGGGTAAAGTGAATAGATGTGAGGATTTTGTGGGGCATCGGGAAGGAGGAGGCTGTGGCTAAAAGGGGGAGTGGTGGCCAGAAGAGAAGGGGGGCTGTCACACACATGTGATAGGGAGAGAGATGGGGGCTGTCACACCCTTGTGACGGGAAGACAGCTGGGGGCTGTCACATACTTGTGATGGGGAGACAGCTGGGGGCAGTCACATACCTGTGATGTAGAGACGGCTGGGGGCTGTCACATACATGTGATGGGGAGAGAGTTGGGGGCTGTCAGGCACCTGTGGTGCGAAGACAGCTGGGGGCTGTCACATACCTGTGATGGGGAGACAGCTGGGGGCTGTGACTCACCGGTGATGGGGAGAGAGGTGGGGGCTGAAACTCACCTGTGATGGGGAGAGAGATGGGGGCTGCCACCTACCTGTGATGGGGAGAGAGCTGGGGGCTGTCAGGCAGCTGTGATATGGAGACAGCTGGGGACGGTGACACACCTGTGATGGGGAGACAGCTGGGGGCTGTCACATACCTATGATGGGGAGAGAGCTGGGGTCTGTCACTCCCCTGTCATGGGGAGAGACCTTGGGGCTGTCACACACCTGTGATGGGGAGAGAGCAGGGGGCTGTCACTCACCTGTAATGGGGAGAGAGCTGGGGGCTGTCACACACCTGTGATGGGGAAAGAGATGGGGACTGTCAAACACCTGTGATGGGGAGAGACCTGGGGGCTGTCACCTACCTGTGATGCGGAGACAGTTGGTGTCTTTCAGATACGTGTGAAGTGGAGACAGTTGGGGGCTGACACACACCTGTGATGGGGAGAAAGGTGGGGGCTCTCAGGCACCTGTGACGAGGAGACAGCTGGGGGCTGTCACATACCTGTGATGGGGAGAAAGCAGGTGGCTGTCACTCACTTGCGATAGGGAGAGAGCTGGGGGCAGTCGCACACCTGTGATGGGAGAGAGCTGGGGGCTGTCACTCACCTGTGATGGGGAGAGAGCAGGGGGAGGTCACACACCTCTGATGGTGAGAGAGGTGGGGACTGTAAAACACCTGTGATGGGAAGAGAGCTAGTGGTTGTCACTCACCTGTGATGTGGAGAGAGCAGGGGGCTGTCACACACCTGTGATGGGGAGAGAGATGGGGACTGTCACATACCTGAGTCCCTGAGACAGCTGGGGGTTGTCACATACCTGTGATGGGGAGAGAGCTGGAGGCTGCCACTCACCTGTGATGGGGAGAGAGATGGGGGCTGTCACACACCTGTGATGGGGAGAGTGCTGGGGTTTGTCACACAAAAGTGATGTGGAGAGATATTGGGGCTGTCACTTACCTGTGATGGGGAGAGAGATGGTGGCTGTCAATCATCTGTGATGGGGAGAGAGCTGGGGGCTGTCAAATACAAGTGATTGGGAAGAGTGCTGGGGGCTGTCACTCACATGTGATGCAGAGAAAGCCGGTGACTGTCACATACCTGTGATGGGGAGAGAGTTGGGGGCTGTCATGCTCCTGTGATGCGGAGACAGCTGGGGGCTGTCACATACCTGTGATGGGGAGAGAGTTGGGGGCTGTCAGGCTCATGTGATGCGGAGACAGCTGGGGGTTGTCAGATACCTGTGATGGGGAGAGAGCTGGGGGCTGTCACTCACCTGTGATGGGGAGAGAGATGTGGACTGTAACATACATGTGTCGCTGGGACACCTGGGGATTGTCACATACCTGTGATGGGGAGAGAGCTGGAGGCTGCCACTCACCTGAGATGGGGAGAGAGCTTGGGGCTGTCACTCACCTGTAATGGGGAGAGAGATGGGGACTCTCACTCACCTGGGATGTGGAGAGAGCTGGGTGCTGTCACCCACCTGTGAAGGGAAGACAGCATGGCGTTGTCACGCACCTGTGATATGGAGAAAGCTGTGAAAGGTCACACACCTGTGATGGGGAGACAGCTTGGTGTTGTCACATAACTGTTATGTGGGGAGAGCTGGCGGCTGTCACCTATAAAGGGGGGACAGCTGGGGGCAGTCACATACCTGTGATGTGGAGACAGCTGGGGCCTGTCATATACCTGTGATGGGGAGAGAGTTGGGGGCTGTCACGCACCTGTGATGCGGAGACAGCTGGGGGCTGTCACACACCTGTGATGGTGAGAGAGATGGGGACTGTTAAACACCTGTGATGGGAACAGAGCTGGGGCTGTCACACACCTGTGATGGGCAGAGATTTGGGAACTGTCAAACACCTGTGATGGGGAGAGTGCTGAGGCTGTCACATACCTGTGATGTGGAGAAAGCTGGAGGCTGTCACATACCTGTGATGGGGAGAGAGTTGGGGGCTGTCAGGCACCTGTGATGCAGAGACAGCTGGGGGCTGTCACATACATGTGATGGGGAGACATCTGGGGGCTGTGACTCACCGGTGATGGGGAGAGAGGTGGGGGCTTTGACTCACCTGTGATGGGGAGAGAGGTGGGGGCTGTAACTCACCTGTGATGGGGAGAGAGCTGGTGGCTATCTTACACCTGTGTTGGGGAGGGAGATGGGGTCTGTCAAACAACAGTGATGGGGAGAGACCTGGGGGCTGTCACAAACCTGTGATGCGGAGACAGCTGGTGTCTTTCAGATACCTGTGAAGTGGAGACAGTTGGGGGCTGACACATACCTGTGATGGGGAGAAAGGTGGGGGCTGTCAGGCACCTGTGATGCGGAGACAGCTGCGGGCTGTCACATACATGTGATGGAGAGACATCTGGGGGCTGTCACATATCTGTGATGTGGAGAGAATGGGGGCTGTCACATACGTGTGATGAGGACAGAGCTGGGGTCTGTCACTCACCTGTGTTGTGGAGAGAGCTGGGGGCTGTCATTCACCTGTGATGGTAAGAGAGCTGGTGGATATCTCACACCTGTGATGGGGAGAGAGATGGGGACTGTCACACACCTGTGATGTGGAGACAGCAGGCGGCTGTAACATACCTGTGATGGGGAGAGAGTTGGAGGCTGTCAGGCATCTTTGATGCGGAGACAGCTGGGGGCTGTCACATATATGTAATGGGGAGACAGCCGGGGGACGTCACTCACCTGTGATGGGGAGAGAGCTGGGGTCTATCACACACCTGTGATGGGGAGAAAGATGGGGACTGTCAGATACCTGTGATGCTGAGACACCTGGGGGCTCTCACTAACCTGTGATGGGGAGAGAGCTAGGGGCTGTCACATACCTGTGATGGGGAGAGAGCTGGGAGCTGTCACGCACCTTTAATGGCGAGAGAGCTGGGGGCTGTCACACACTTGTTAAGGGGAGATGGATGGGGACTGTCAAATACCTGTGATGGGGAATGAGCTGGGGCTCACACATATTTGTGATGCGGAGACAAGTCGTGGCTGTCACATACCTGTGATGTGGAGATACTGGGGTCTGTCACATACCTGTGATGGGGAGAGAGTTGGGGGCTGTCGGGCACCTATGATGTGGAGACACCTGGGGGCTGTCACATACCTGTGATGGGGAGAGAGCTGGGGGCTTAAAATCACCAGTGTTTGAGAGAGACCTGGGGGCTGTTACTCACCTGTAATGGGGAGAGAGCTGGGGGCTGTCCCACACCTGTGATGGGGAAGGAGATGGGGATTGTCAAACACCTGTGATGGGGAGAGACCTGGGGCCTGTCACACACCTCTGATGGGGAGAGTGTTGGGACCTGTCAGGCTCCTGTGATGCGGAGACAGCTGGGGGTTCTCAGATACCTGTGATGTGGAGAGAGCTGGCGGCTGTCACTCAGCTGTAATGGGGAGAGAGATGGGGACTGTCTCTCACCTGTGATGGGGAGAGAGCTGGTGGCTGTCACCCACCTGTGAAGGGGAGAGAGTTGGGCGTTGTCACGCACCTGTGATATGGGGACAGCTGGGGACGGCACACACCTGTGATTGGGAGAGACCTTGGGCTTGTCACATACCTGTGATGTGGAGAGAGCTGGGGGCTGTTACTCACCTGTGATGGGAGGAGAGATAGGGGTTGTCTATCACCTATGATGGGGAGAGAGCTGGGGGCTGTCACATACCTGTGATGTGGAGACAGCTGGGGCCTATCATATACCTGTGATGGGGAGAGAGTTAGGTGCTGTCGGGCACCTGTGATGGGGAGACAGCTGGGGGCTGTCACTCACCTGTGATGGGGAGAGAGCTGGGGGCTGTCACACAGCTATGATGGGGAGAGAGCTGGAGGCTCTCACACAGCTATGATGGGGAGAGAGCCGGGGGCTGTCACATACCTGTGATGCGGAGAGAGCTGCTGGCTGTTTCATACCTGTGATGTTGAGACAGCTGGGGGCTGTAACATACCTGTGATGAGGAGAGAGTTGGGGGCTGTCAGGCACCTGTGATGCGGAGACAGCTGGCGGCTGTCACATACCTATTATGGGGAGAGAGCTGGGGGCTCTCACTCGCCTGTCATGGGGAGAGACCTGGGGGCAGTCACACACCTGTGATGGGGAGCGAGCTGGGGGCTTTCACTCACCTGTAATGGTGAGAGAGCTGTGGGCTGTCACACACCTGTGATGGGGAAAGAGATGGGGAATGTCAAACACCTGTGATGGGGAGAGACATGGGGGCTGTCACATACCTGTGATGCGGAGACAGCTGGTGTCTTTCAGATACCTGTGAAGTGGAGACAGTTGGGGGCTGACACATACCTGTGATGGGGAGAAAGGTGGGGCCTGTCAGGCACCTGTGACGAGGAGACAGCTGGGGCTGTCAGATACCTGAGATGGGAATAGAGCTGGGGGCTTTCACTCACCAGTGATGTGGAGAGAGCTGGGGGCTGTCACACACCTGTGATGGGGAGAGAGATGGGGACTGTCACATACCTGTGTTGCTGAGACAGCTGGGGGTTGTCACATACCTGTGATGCGTAGACAGCTGGTGGCTGTTACATACCTGTGCTGTGGAGACAGCTGGGGACTGTAACATATGTGAGATGTGGAGAGAGCTACGGGCTGTCAGGCACCTGTGATGCGGAGACACCTGTGGGCTGTCACGTACCTGAGATAGGGAGAGTGCTGGGGTCTGTCACTCACCTGTGATGGGGAGAGAGCTGGGGGCTGTCACACACCTGTTATGGTGAGAGAGATGGGGACTGTCACATACCTGTAATGCTGAGACAACTGGGGGCTGTCTCTCACCTGTGATGGGGAGAGAGCTCGGGGCTGTCACACACCTGTAATAGGGAGAGTGCTGGGGCGTGTCACTTACCTGGGATGGGGAGAGAGCTGGGGGCGGACACACACCTGTGATGGGAAAAGTGATGGGGACTGTCAAACACCTGTGATGGGGAGAGTGATGGGGACTGTCAAACACCTCTGAGGGGGCGAGAGCTTGGGGCTGTCACATATCTGTGATGCTGAGACAGCTGGTGGCTCTAACATACCTGTGATACGGAGACAGCTTGGGGCTCTCACATACCTGTGATGGGGAGAGAGTTGGGGGCTGTCGGGCACCTGTGATGCGGAGACAGCTGGGGGCTGTCACATACCTGAGATGGGGCGAGAGCTGGGGGCTGTCACTCACCTGTGATGGGGAGAGAGCTGGGCGCTGTCACACACCTGTGATGGGGAGAGAGATGGGGACCGTTAAACACCTGTGATGGGGAGAGAGCTGAGGGCTTTCACATACCTGTGATGCGGAGACACCTGGGGGCTGTCACATACCTGTGATTGGGAGAGAGTTGGGGGCTGTTGTTCACCTGTGATGCGGAGACAGATGGGGGCTCTCATATACATGAGATGGGGAGAGAGCTGGGAGGTGTCACTCACCTGTGATTGGGAGAGACCTGGGGGTGTCACACACCTGTGATGGGGAGAGAACTGGGGACTGTCACATACCTGTGATGAGGAGACAGCTGGTGTCTGTCACATACCTGTGATGGGGAGACAGCTGGGGCCTGTTACTCACTTTTGATGGGGAGAGAGATGGGGGCTGTCAATCACCTGCGGTGGGGAGAGAGCTGGGGCTTGTCACATACCTGTGATGCGTAGACAGCTGGTGGCTGTTACATACCTGTGCTGTGGAGACAGCTGGGGACTGTAACATATGTGAGATGTGGAGAGAGCTCAGGGCTGTCAGGCACCTGTGATGCGGAGACAACTGTGGGCTGTCACGTTCCTGAGATAGGGAGAGCGCTGGGGTCTGTCACTCACCTGTGATGGTAAGAGAGCTGGTGGATATCTCACACCTATGATGGGGAGAGAGATGGGGACTGTCAAACACCAGTGATGGGGAGAGACCTGGGGGCTGTCACACACCTGTGATGTGGAGACAGCTGGCGGCTGTAACATACCTGTGTAGGGGAGAGAATTGGAGACTGTCAGGCACCTTTGATACGGAGACAGCTGGGGGCTGTCACATATATGTGATGGGGAGACAGCCGGGGGACGTCACTCGCCTGTGATGTGGAGAGAGCTGGGGTCTATCACACACCTGTGATGGGGAGAAAGATGGGGACTGTCACATACCTGTGATGCTGAGACACCTGGGGGCTCTCACTAACCTGTGATGGGGAGAGAGCTGGGGGCAGTCACATACCTGTGATGGGGAGAGAGCTGGGGGCTGTCACATACCTATGATGGGGAGAGAGCTGGGGGCTCTCACTCCCCTGTCATGAGGAGAGACCTGGGGGCTGTCACACACTTGTGATGGGGAGAGAGCTGGGGGCTTTCACTCACCTGTAATGGCGAGAGAGCTGGGGGCTGTCACACACCTGTGATGGGGAAAGAGATGGGGAATGTCAAACACCTGTGATGGGGAGAGACATGGGGGCTGTCACATACCTGTGATGCGGAGACAGCTGGTGTCTTTCAGGTACCTGTGAAGTGGAGACAGTTGGGGGCTGACACATACCTGTGATGGGGAGAAAGGTGGGGCCTGTCAGGCACCTGTGACGAGGAGACAGCTGGGGGCTGTCAGATACCTGAGATGGGAATAGAGCTGGGGGCTTTCAATCACCAGTGATGTGGAGATAGCTGGGGCCTGTCAGTCACCTGTGACGAGGAGACAGCTGGGGGCTGTCAGATACCTGAGATGGGAATAGAGCTGGGGGCTTTCAATCACCAGTGATGTGGAGATAGCTGGGGCCTGTCAGTCACCTGTGACGAGGAGACAGCTGGGGGCTGTCAGATACCTGAGATGGGAATAGAGCTGGGGGCTTTCAATCACCAGTGATGTGGAGATAGCTGGGGGCTGTCACACACCTGTGATGGGGAGAGAGATGGGGACTGTCACATACCTGTGTTGCTGAGACAGCTAGGGGTTGTCACATACCTGTGATGGGGAGTGAGCTGGAGGCTGCCACTCACCTGTGATGGGGAGAAAGATGGGGGCTCTGACTCACCTGGGATGGGGAGAGAGCTGGGTGCTGTCACCCACCTGTGAAGGGAAGAGAGCTGGGCGTTGTCACGCACCTGTGATATGGAGACAGCTGGGAAAGGTCACACACCTGTGATGGGGAGAGAGCTTGGGGTTGTCACATACCTGTTATGTGGAGACAGCTGGGGGCTGTCATATAACTGTGATGTGGAGACAGCTGGAGCCTGTCATATACCTGTGATGGGGAGAGAGTTGGGGGCTGTCACGCACCTCTTAGGTGGAGAGAGCTGGGGGCTGTCCCATACCTGTGATGGGGAGAGCGCTGGGGGTTGTTACTCACCTGTAATGGGATGAGAGATGGGGCTGTCAATCACCTGTGATGGGGAGAGAGCTGGGGACTGTCACTCACCTGTGATGGGGAGAGAGACGGGGGCTGTCACATACTTGTGATGGGGAGAGAGCTGGGGCTGTCACGCACCTGTGATATTGAGACAGCTGGGGACGGTCACACACCTGTGATGGGGAGAGAGTTGGGGGCTTTCAGGCAGCTGTGATGCGGAAAAAGCTGGGGGCTGTCACATACCTGTGATGGGGAGAGAGCTGGGGGCTGTCACTCACCGGTGATGGGCAGATAGCTGGGGGCTGTCACACACCTGTAAAGGGGAGATGGATGGGGACTGTCAAACACCTGTGATGGGACGTTAGCTGGGGCTCACACATATATGTGATACGGAGACAAGTCCTGGCTGTCACATACCTGTGATGTGGAGACAGCTGGGGCCTGTCATATACCTGTGATGGAGAGAGAGTTGGGGGCTGTCAGGCACCTGTGATGCGGAAACAGCAGGGGGCTGTCACATACCTGTGATGGGGAGAGAGTTGGGAGCTGTCGGGCACCTATGATGTGGAGACACCTGGGGGCTGTCACATACCTGTTATGGGGAGAGAGCTGGGGGCTTAAAATCACCTGTGATGGGGAGAGACCTGGGGGCTGTTACTCACCTGTAATGGGGAGAGAGCTGGGGGCTGTCACACACCTGTGATGGGGAAGGAGATGGGGATTGTCAAACACCTGTGATGGGGAGAGACCTGGGGGCTGTCACATACCTGTGATGTGGAGACAGGTGGTGGTTGTCACATACCTGTTATGGGGAGAAAGCTAGGGGTTGTCACATACCTGTGATGGGGAGAGAGTTGGGTGCTGTCAGGCTCCTGTGAGGCGGAGACAGCTGGGGGTTGTCAGATACCTGTGATGGGTAGAGAGCTGGCGTCTGTCACTCACCTGTAATGGGGAGAGAGACGGGGTGTGTCTCTCACCTGTGATGGGGAGAGAGCTGGGGCCTGTCTCCCACCTGTGAAGTGGAGAGACTTGGGCTTTGTCACGCACCTGTGATATGGAGACAGCTGGGGACGGCACACACCTGAGATGGGGAGAGACCTTGGGCTTGTCACATACATGTGATGTGTAGACAGCTGGGGGCTATCATATACCTTTAATGGGGAGACAGTTGGGGGCTGTCCCATACCTGTGATGGGGAGAGAGCTGGGGGCTGTTACTCACCTGTGATGGGAGGAGAGATAGGGGTTGTCTATCATGTGTGATGGGGAGAGAGCTGGGGGCTGTCACATACCTGTGATGGGGAGAGAGCTGGGGGCTATCACACACTTGTGATGCGGAGACAGCTGGGAGCTGTCACATACCAGTGATGGGGAGAGAGCTAGAGCTAGGGGCTTTCACTCACCTGTGATGGGGAGAGAGTTGGGGGCTGTGACTCACCTGTGATGGGACGAGAGATGGGGGTTGTCACTCACCTGTGATGGAGAGAGAGCTGTGGGCTGTCACTCACCTGTGATGGGGAGAGTGATGGGGGCTGTTAAATACCTGTGATGGGGAGAGAGCTGGGTACTTTCACAAACCTGTGTTGGGGAGAGAGATGGGGACTGTGAAACACCTGTGATGGGGAGAGTGCTGGGGGCTGTCACACACCTGTGATGGGGAGAGAGCTGGGGTCTGTCACCCACCTGTGAAGGGGAGAGAGCTGGGCATTGTCACGCACCTGTGAAATGGAGACACCTGGGGACGGTCACTCACCTGTGATGCGGAGAGAGTTGGGGGCTGTCGGACACCTGTGATGGGGAGACAGCTGGGGGCTGTCACTCACCTGTGATGGGGAGAGAGCTTGGGGCTATTACACAGCTGTGATGGGGAGAGAGCTGGGGACTGTCAAACACCTATGATGGGGAGAGAGCTGGTTGCTGTCACATACCTGTGATGGGGAGAGAGCTGTTGGCTGTTTCATACCTGTGATGTGGAGACAGCTGGGGGCTGACACCTACCTGTGATGGGGAGAGAGTTGGGGGCTGTCAGGCACCTGTGATGCGGAGACAGCTGGCGGCTGTCACATACCTATGATGGGAGAGAGCTGGGGCCTGTCACTCACCTGTGATGGGGAGAGAGCTGGGGGCAGTCGCAAACCTGTGATGGGAGAGAGCTGGGGGCTGCCACTCACCTGTGATGCTGAGAGAGATGGGAACTGTCAAACACCTGTGATGCGAGAAGAGCTAGTGGTTGTCACATACCTGTGATGTGGAGACAACGGGGGCTGTCACATACGTGTGATGGTGAGAGAGTTGGGGGCTGTCAGGCTCCTGTGATGAGACAGCTGGGGGCTGTCACCTATAATGGGGAGACAGCTGTGGGGTGTCACATACCTGTGATGTGGAGACAGCTGGGGCCTGTCATATACCTGTGATGGCGAGAGAGCTGGGGGCTGTCACACACCTGTTAAGGGGAGATGGATGGGGACTGTCAAATACCTGTGAGGGGGAGTGAGCTGGGGCTCACACATATTTGTGATGCGGAGACAAGTCGTGGATGTCACATACCTGTGATGTGGAGATACTGGGGTCTGTCACATACCTGTGATGGGGAGAGAGTTGGGTGCTGTCAGGTACCTGTGATGTGGAGACAGCTGGGGGCTGTCACATACCTGTGATGGGGAGAGAGTTGGGGGCTGTCGGGCACCTATGATGTGGAGACACCTGGGGGCTGTCACATACCTGTGATGGGGAGACAGCTGTGGGCTTAAAATCACCAGTGATGGAGAGAGCCCTGGGGGCTGCTACTCACCTGTAATGGGGAGAGAGCTGGGGGCTGTCCCACACCTGTGATGGGGAAGGAGATGGGGATTGTCAAACACCTGTGATGGCGAGAGACCTGGGGCCTGTCACACACCTCTGATGGGGAGAGAGTTGGGACCTGTCAGGCTCCTGTGATGCGGAGACAGCTGGGGGTTCTCAGATACCTGTGATGTGGAGAGAGCTGGTGGCTGTCACTCAGCTGTAATGGGGAGAGAGATGGGGACTGTCTCTCACCTGTGATGGGGAGAGAGCTGGTGGCTGTCACCCACCTGTGAAGGCGAGAGAGTTGGGCATTGTCACGCACCTGTTATACGGGGACAGCTGGGGACGGCACACACCTGTGAGGGGGGAGACCTTGGGCTTGTCACATACCTGTGATGGGGAGAGAGCTGGGGGCTGTCACATACCTGTGATGGGGAGAGAGCTGGTTGCTGTCACACACCTGTGATGGGGAGAGAGGTAGGGGCTGTCACTCACCTGTGATGGGGAGAGAGCTGGGGGCTGTGACTCACCTGTGAAGGGACGAGAGATGGGGGTTGTCACTCACCTGTAATGGAGAGATAGCTGTGGGCTGTCACTCACCTGTGATGGGGAGAGAGATGGGGGCTGTTAAATACCTGTGATGGGGAGAGAGCTGGGTAATTTCACAAACCTGTGTTGGGCAGAGAGATGGGGACTGTGAAACACCTGTGATGGGGAGAGAGCTGGGGGCTGTCACACACCTGTGACGGGGAGAGAGATTGGGACTGTCACATACCTATGATGCTGAGACAGCTGGGGGCTGTCAGTCACCTGTGATGGGGAGAGTGATCGGGACTATCACATACCTGTGATGCTGAGATAGCTGGGGTCTTTCACATACCTGTGATGCTGAGGAAGCTGGGGGCTGTCACATACATGTGATGAGGAGAGAGCTGGGGGCTGTTACTCACCTGTGATGGGAGGAGAGATAGGGGCTGTCTATCACCTGTGATGGGGTGAGAGCTGGTGGCTGTCACATACCTGTGATGGGGAGAGAGCTGGGGGCTGTCACACACCTGTGATGTGGAGACAGCTGGGGGCTGTCACATACCAGTGATGGGGAGAGAGTTAGGGGCTGTCACTCACCTGTGATAGGGAGTGAGCTGGGGTCTGTGACTCACCTGTGATGGGGGCTGTTAAATACCTGTGATGGGGAGAGAGCTGGGTACTTTCACAAACCTGTGTTGGGGAGAGTGATGGGGACTGTGAAACACCTGTGATGGGGAGAGTGCTGGGGCCTGTCACACAAAAGTGATGTGGCGAGAGCTTGCGGCTGTCACTCACCTGTAAAGGGGAGAGAGCTCGGCATTGTCACGCACCTGTGATACGGAGACACCAGGGGACAGTCACACACCTGTGATGGGGAGAGAGCTTGGGGTTGTCACATACCTGTGGTGTGGAGACTGCTGCGGGCTGTCACATACCTATAATGGGGAGACAGCTGGGGGCTGTCACATACCTGTGATGTGGAGACAGCTGGGGCCTATCATATACCTGTGATGGGGAGAGAGTTGGGTGCTGTCGGGCACCTGTGATGGGGAGACAGCTGGGGGCTGTCACTTACCTGTGATGGGGAGAGAGCTGGGGGCTGTCACACAGCTATGATGGGCAGAGAGCTGGGGGCTCTCACACAGCTATGATGGGGAGAGAGCTGGGGACTATCAAACACCTATGATGGGGAGAGAGCTGGGGGCTGTCACAAACCTGTGATGCGGAGAGAGCTGGTGGCTGTTTCATACCTGTGATGTGGAGACAGCTGGGGGCTGTAACATACCTGTTATGAGGAGAGAGTTGGGGGCTGTCAGGCACCTGTGATGCGGAGACAGCTGGCGGCTGTCACATACCTATGATGGGGAGAGAGCTGGGGGCTCTCACTCCCCTGTCATGGGGAGAGACCTGGGGGCTGTCACACACCTGTGATGGGGAAAGAGATGGGGAATGTCAAACACCTGTGATGGGGAGAGACATGGGGGCTGTCACATACCTGTGATGCGGAGACAGCTGGTGTCTTTCAGATACCTGTGAAGTGGAGACAGTTGGCGGCTGACACATACCTGTGATGGGGAGAAAGGTGGGGCCTGTCAGGAACCTGTGACGAGGAGACAGCTGGGGGCTGTCAGATACCTGAGACGGGAATAGAGCTGGGGGCTTTCACTCACCAGTGATGTGGAGAGAGCTGGGGGCTGTCACACACCTGTGATGGGGAGAGAGATGGGGACTGTCACATACCTGTGTCGCTGAGACAGCTGGGGGTTGTCACATACCTGTGATGGGGAGAGAGCTGGAGGCTGCCACTCACCTGTGATGGGAAGAAAGATGGGGGCTGTCACTCACCTGGGATGGGGAGAGAGCTGGGTGCTGTCACCCACCTGTGAAGGGAAGAGAGCTGGGCGTTGTCACGCACCTGTGATATGGAGACAGCTGGGGACGGCACACACCTGAGATGGGGAGAGACCTTGGGCTTGTCACATACATGTGATGTGTAGACAGCTGGGGGCTATCATATACCTTTAATGGGGAGACAGTTGGGGGCTGTCACATACCTGTGATGGGGAGAGAGCTGGGGGCTGTCACACACTTGTGATGCGGAGACAGCTGGGTGCTGACACATACCAGTGATGGGGAGAGAGCTAGAGCTAGGGGCTTTCACTCACCTGTGATGGGGAGAGAGTTGGGGGCTGTGACTCACCTGTGATGGGACGAGAGATGGGGGTTGTCACTCACCTGTGATGGAGAGATAGCTGTGGGCTGTCACTCACCTGTTATGGGGAGAGAGATGGGGGCTGTTAAATACCTGTGATGGGGAGAGAGATGGGGACTGTGAAACACCTGTGATAGGGAGAGTGCTGGGGGCTGTCACACACCTGTAATGGGGAGAGAGCTGGGGTCTGTCACCCACCTGTGAAGGGGAGAGAGCTGGGCATTGTCACGCACCTGTGAAATGGAGACACCTGGGGACGGTCACACACCTGTCATGCGGAGAGAGTTGGGGGCTGTCGGACACCTGTGATGGGGAGAGAGCTGGGGGCTGTCACTCACCTGTGATGGGGAGAGAGCTTGGGGCTGTTACACAGCTGTGATGGGGAGAGAGTTGGGGAGTGTCAAACACCTATGATGGGGAGAGAGCTGGTTGCTGTCACACACCTGTTAAGGGGAGATGGATGGGGACTGTCAAATACCTGTGATAGGGAATGAGCTGGGGCTCACACATATTTGTGATGCGGAGACAAGTCGTGGCTGTCACATACCTGTGATGTGGAGATACTGGGGTCTGTCACATACCTGTGATGGGGAGAGAGTTGGGTGCTGTCAGGTACCTGTGATGTGGAGACAGCTGGGGGCTGTCACATACCTGTGATGGGGAGAGAGTTGGGGGCTGTCGGGCACCAATGATGTGGAGACACCTGGGGGCTGTCACATACCTGTGATGGGGAGAGAGCTGGGGGCTTAAAATCACCAGTGATGGAGAGAGACCTGGGGGCTGTTACTCACCTGTAATAGGGAGAGAGCTGGGGGCTGTCCCACACCTGGGATGGGGAGAGAGATGGGGACCATGAAACACCTGTGATTGGGAGAGAGCTGAGGGCATTCTCTTACCTGTGATGTGGAGACAGCTGGGGGCTGTAACATACCTGTGATTGGGAGAGAGCTGGGGGCTGTCACGCACCTTTGATGGCGAGAGAGCTGGGGGCTGTCACACACCTGTTAAGGGGAGATGGATGGGGACTGTCAAATACCTGTGATGGGGAATGAGCTGGGGCTCACACATATTTGTGATGTGGAGACAATTCGTGGCTGTCACATACCTGTGATGTGGAGATACTGGGGTCTGTCACATACCTGTGATGGGGAGAGAGTTGGGTGCTGTCAGGTACCTGTGATGTGGAGACAGCTGGGGGCTGTCACATACCTGTGATGGGGAGAGAGTTGGGGGCTGTCGGGCACCTATGATGTGGAGACACCTGGGGGCTGTCACATACCTGTGATGGGGAGAGAGCTGGGGGCTTAAAATCACCAGTGATGGAGAGAGACCTGGGGGCTGTTACTCACCTGTAATGGGGAGAGAGCTGGGGGCTGTCCCACACCTGTGATGGGGAAGGAGATGGGGATTGTCAAACACCTGTGATGGGGAGAGACCTGGGGCCTGTCACACACCGCTGATGTGGAGAGAGTTGGGACCTGTCAGGCTCCTGTGATGCGGAGACAGCTGGGGGTTCTCAGATACCTGTGATATGGAGAGAGCTGGCGGCTGTCACTCACCTGTAATGGGGAGAGAGATGGGGACTGTCTCTCACCTGTGATGGGGAGAGAACTGGTGGTTGTCACCCACCTGTGAAGGGGAGAGAGTTGGGCGTTGTCACGCACCTGTGATATGGGGACAGCTGGGGACGGCACACACCTGTGATGGGGAGAAACCTTGGGCTTGTCACATACCTGTGATGTGAAGACAGCTGGGGTCTATCACATACATATAATGGGGAGACAGTTGGAGGCTGTCACATACCTGTGATCGGGAGAGAGTTGGGGGCTGTCACGCACCTGTGAGGCGGAGACAGCTGTGTTTTGTCACATATCTATCATGGGGAGAGTGCTGGGGGCTGTCACTCACCTGTGATGGGGAGAGAAATGGGGACTGTGAAACACCTATGATATGGAGAGAGCTGGGGGCTGTCACATACTTGTGATGGGGAGAGAGCTGGGGGCTGTTACTCACCTGTGATGGGAGGAGAGATAGGGGCTGTCTATCACCTGTGATGGGGAGAGAGCTGGGGGCTGTCACGCACCTGTGATGTGGAGACAGCTGGGGGCTCTCACATACCAGTGATTGGGAGATAGCTGTGGGCTGTCACTCACCTGTGCTGTGGAGAGAGATGGGGGCTGTTATATACCTGTGATGGGGAGAGAGCTGGGTACATTCACACACCTGTGTTGGGGAGAGAGATGGGGACTGTCAAACACCTGTGATGGGGAGACAGCGGGGGGCTGTTACTCACTTTTGATGGGGAGAGAGATGGGGGCTGTCAATCACCTGTGGTGGGGAGAGAACAGGGGGCTGTCACCCATTTGTGAAGGGGAGAGATCTGGGGGCAGTCACGCACCTGTGATATGGTGACAGCTGGGGAAGGTCACACACCTGTGATGGGGAAAGAGTTGGCGTTCACAAATACCTGTAATGTGGAGACAGCTGGGGCCTATCATATACCTGTAATGGGGAGAGAGCTGGGGTCTATCACATACCTGAGATGTGGAGGCATCTGGGGGCTGTCACATACCTGTGATGGGGGGAGAGTTGGGGGCTGTCACGCACCAGTAATGGGGAGAGATCTGGGGGCTGTCAACACCTGTGATGGGGAGAGATATGGAAACAGTCAAACACCTGTGATTGGGAGAGAGCTGGGGGCTGTCACACACCTGTGATTTGGAGACAGCTAGGGGCTGTCACATACCTGTGATTGGAAGACAGCTGGGGGCTGTCACATACCTGTGATGGGGAGACAGCTGGGGGCTGTGACTCACCTGTGATTGGGAGAGAGCTGGTGATTGTCACTCACCTGTGATGGGGAGAGAGATGAGGGCTGTCACTCAGGTGTGATATGGAGACAGGTGGGGATGGTCACACACCTGTGATGGGGAGAGAGCTTGGGGTTGTTCACATACCTGTGATGTGGGGAAGGATGGGCGCTATCACATACTAGTAGTGGGGAGATACCTGGGGGCTGTCACATACCTGTGATGGTGAGACAGCTCGTGGCTGTCACATACATGTGATGAGGATAGAGCCGGGGCCTGTCACACACCTGTGATGGGGAGAGAGCTGGGGGTTGTCACATACCTGTGATGCATAGACAGCTGGTGGCTGTTACATATCTGTGCTGTGGAGACAGCTGGGGACGGTAACATATGTGAGATGTGGAGAGAGCTAGGGGCTGTCAGGCACCTGTGATGCGGAGACACCTGTGGGCTGTCACGTACCTGAGATAGGGAGAGCGCTGGGGTCTGTCACTCACCTGTGATGGGGAGAGAGCTGGGGGCTGTCACACACCTGTTATGGTGAGAGAGATGGGGACTGTCACATACCTGTAATGCTGAGACAACTGGGGGCTGTCAGACACCTGTGATGGGGAGAGAGCTGAGGCTTGTCACATACCTGTGATGGGGAAAGAGTTGGGGGCTGTCTCTCACCTGTGATGGGGAGAGAGCTTGGGGCTGTCACACACCTGTAATAGGGAGAGAGCTGGGGGGTGTCACTTACCTGGGATGGGGAGAGAGCTGGGGTCTATCACACACCTGTGATGGGAAGAGTGATGGGGCCTGTCAAACACCTGTGATGGGAAGAGTGATGGGGACTGTCAAACACCTCTGATGGGGAGAGAGCTGGGGGCTGTCACACACCTGTGATGCGGAGACAGCTGCTGGCCGTCACATACCTGTGATGCCCACACAGCTGCGAGCTGTCACATACCTGTGATGGGTAGAGAGTTGGGGGCTGTCGGGCACCTGTGATGCGGAGACAGCTGGGGGCTGTCACATACCTGAGATGGGGAGAGAGCTGGGGACTGTCACTCACCTGTTATGGGGAGAGAGCTTGGGGCTGTCACACACCAGTAATTGGGAGAGAGCTCGGGGCTGTCACTCCCCTGTGATGGGGAGAGTGATGGGGACTGTCAAACACCTCTGAGGGGGCGAGAGCTTGGGGCTGTCACATACCTGTGATGCGGAGACAGCTGGTGGCTCTAACATACCTGTGATACGGAGACAGCTGGGGGCTGTCACATACCTGTGATGGGGAGAGAGTTGGGGGCTGTCGGGCACCTGTGATGCGGGGACAGCTGGGGGCTGTCACATACCTGAGATGGGGAGAGAGCTGGGGGCTGTCACTCTCCTGTGATGGGGAGAGAGCTGGGCGCTGTCACACACCTGTGATGGGGAGAGAGATGGGGACCGTTAAACACCTGTGATGGGGAGAGAGCTGAGGGCTTTCACATACCTGTGATGCGGAGACACCTGGGGGCTGTCACATACCTGTGATTGGGAGAGAGTTGGGGGCTGTTGTTCACCTGTGATGCGGAGACAGATGGGGGCTCTCATATACATGAGATGGGGAGAGAGCTGGGAGGTGTCACTCACCTGTGATGGGGAGAGAGCTCGGGGTGTCGCACACCTGTGATGGGGAGAGAACTGGGGGCTGTCACATACCTGTGATGCGGAGACAGCTGGTGTCTGTCATATACCTGTGATGGGGAGACAGCTGGGGACTGTTACTCACTTTTGATGGGGAGAGAGATGGGGGCTGTCAATCACCTGTGGTGGGGAGAGACCTGGGGGTTGTCACATACCTGTGATGCGTAGGCAGCTGGTGGCTGTTACATACCTGTGCTGTGGAGACACCTGGGGACTGTAACATATGTGAGATGTGGAGAGAGCTAGGGGCTGTCAGGCACCTGTGATGCGGAGACACCTGTGGGCTGTCACGTTCCTGAGATAGGGAGAGAGCTGGGGTCTGTCACTCACCTGTGATGGTAAGAGAGCTGGTGGATATCTCACACCTGTGATGGGGAGAGAGATGGGGATTGTCAAACACCAGTGATGGGGAGAGAGTTGGGTGCTGTCAGGTACCTGTGATGTGGAGACAGCAGGCGGCTGTAATATACCTGTGATGGGGAGAGAATTGGAGGCTGTCAGGCACCTTTGATACGGAGAGAGCTGGGGGTTGTCACATATATGTGATGGGGAGACAGCCGGGGGACGTCACTCACCTGAGATGGGGAGAGAGCTTGGGTCTATCACACACCTGTGATGGGGAGAAAGATGGGGACTGTCAGATACCTGTGATGCTGAGACACGTGGGGGCTCTCACTAACCTGTGATTGGGAGAGAGCTGGGGGCTGTCACATACCTGTGATGGGGAGAGAGCTGGGGGCTGTCACGCACCTTTGATGGCGAGAGAGCTGGGGGCTGTCACACACCTGTTAAGGGGAGATGGATGGGGACTGTCAAATACCTGTAATGGGGAATGAGCTGGGGCTCACACATATTTGTGATGCGGAGACAAGTCGTGGCTGTCACATACCTGTGATGTGGAGATACTGGGGTGTGTCACATACCTGTGATGGGGAGAGAGTTGGGTGCTGTCAGGTACCTGTGATGTGGAGACAGCTGGGGGCTGTCACATACCTGTGATGGGGAGACAGTTGGGGGCTGTCGGGCACCTATGATGTGGAGACACCTGGGGGCTGTCACATACCTGTGATGGGGAGAGAGCTGGGGGCTTAAAATCACCAGTGATGGAGAGAGACCTGGGGGATGTTACTCTCCTGTAATGGGGCGAGAGCTGGGGGCTGTCCCACACCTGTGATGGGGAAGGAGATGGGGATTGTCAAACACCTGTGATGGGGAGAGAACTGGGGCCTGTCACACACCTCTGATGGGGAGAGAGTTGGGACCTGTCAGGCTCCTGTGATGCGGAGACAGCTGGGGGTTCTCAGGTACCTGTGATGTGGAGAGAGCTGGTGGCTGTCACTCAGCTGTAATGGGGAGAGAGATGGGGACTGTCTCTCACCTGTGATGGGGAGACAGCTGGTGGCTGTCACCCACCTGTGAAGGGGAGAGAGTTGGGCGTTGTCACGCACTTTTGATATGGGGACAGCTGGAGACGGCACACACCTGTGATGGGGAGAGACCTTGGACTTGTCACATACCTGTGATGTGGAGAGAGCAGGAGGCTGTTACTCACCACTGATGAGAGGAGAGATAGGGGTTGTCTATCACCTGTGATGGGGAGAGAGCTGGGGGCTGTCACATACCTGTGATGGGGAGAGAGCTGGTGGCTGTCACACACCTGTGATGCAGAGACAGCTGCGTGCTGTCACATACCAGTGATGGGGAGAGAGGTAGGGGCTGTCACTCACCTGTGATGGGGAGAGAGCTGGGGTCTGTGACTCACCTGTGATGGGACGAGAGATAGCTGTTGTCACTCACCTGTGATGGAGAGATAGCTGTGGGCTGTCACTCACCTGTGATGGGGAGAGAGCTTGGGTCTGTCACCCACCTGTGAAGGGGAGACAGCTGGGCATTGTCACGCACTTGTGAAATGGAGACACCTGGGGACGGTCACACACCTGTGATGCGGAGAGAGTTGGGGGCTGTCGCACACCTGTGATGGGGAGAGAGCTGGGGGCTGTCACTCACCTGTGATGGGGAGACAGCTTGCGGCTGTTACACAGCTGTGATGGGGAGAGAGCTGGGGACTTTCAAACACCTATGATGGGGAGAGAGCTGGTTGCTGTCACATACCTGTGATGGGGAGAGGGCTGGTGGCTGTTTCATACCTGTGATGTGGAGACAGCTGGGGGCTGACACCTACTTGTGATGGGGAGAGAGTTGGGGGCTGTCAGGCACCTGTGATGCGGAGACAGCTGGCGGGTGTCTCATACCTATGATGGCAGAGAGCTGGGGGCTGTCACTCAACTGTGATGGTGAGAGAGATGGGAACTGTCAAACACCTGTGATTTGAGAAGAGCTAGTGGTTGTCACATACCTGTGATGTGGAGACAATGGCGGTTGTCACATACATGTGATTGTGAGAGAGTTGGGGGCTGTCAGGCTCCTGTGATGAGGAGACAGCGGGGGGCTGTCAGATACCTGTGGTGGGGAGAGAGCTGGAGGCTGCCACTTATCTGTGATGGGGAGAGAGCTTGGGGCTGTCACTCAACTGTAATGGGGAGAGAGATGGGGTCTCTCACTCACCTGTGATGGGGAGAGAGCTGGGTTCTGTCACCCACATGTGAAGGGAAGAGAGCTGGGCGTTGTCACGCACCTGTGACTTGGAGACAGCTGGGGAAGGTCACACACCTGTGATGGGGAGAGAGCTTGGGTTTGTAACATAACTGTTATATGGAGACAGCTGGGGGCTGTCACCTATAATGGGGAGACAGCTGTGGGGTGTCACATACCTGTGATGTGGAGACAGCTGGGGCCTGTCATATACCTGTGATGGGGAGAGAGTTGGGGGCTGTCACGCACCTGTGATCCCGAGACAGCTGGGGGCTGTCACACACCTGTGATGGTGAGAGAGATGGGGACTGTTAAACACCTGTGATGGGGACAGAGCTGGGGCCTTTCACACACCTGTGATGGGCAGAGATTTGGTAACTGTCAAACACCGGTGATGGGGAGAGTGCTGGGGCTGTCACATACCTGTGATGTGGAAAAAGCTGGAGGCTGTTACATGCCTGTGATGGGGAGAGAGTTGGGGGCTGTCAGGCACCTGTGATGTGGAAACAGCTGGGGGCTGTCACATACCTGTGATGGGAATTGTGCTAGGGGCTGTCACTCACCTGTGATGGGGAGAGAGCTGGGGGCTGTCACACACCTGTGATTGGGAGACAGTTGTTGTCTGTCACTCACCTGTGATGGTAAGAGAGCTGGTGAATATCTCACACCTGTGATGGGGAGAGAAATGGGGACTGTCAAACACCAGTGATGGGGAGAGACCTGGGGGCTGTCACATACGTGTGATGTGGAGACAGTTGGTGTCTTTCACATACCTGTGATGTGGAGACAGCAGGGGGCTGACACATACATGTGGTGCGGAGAAAGTTGGGGGCTGTCACACACCTGTGATGGTGAGAGAGATGGGGACTGTCAAACACCTGTGATGGGGACAGAGCTGGGGCTCACACATACCTGTGATCTGTAGACAGCTAGTGGTTGTCACATAACTGTGATGTGGAGAGAATGGGGGCTGTCACATACCTGTGATGTGAAGAGAGCTGGGGGCTGTCACTCAGCTGTAATGGGGAGAGAGATGGGGGCTGTCACTCACCTGTGATGGGGAGAGAGCTGGGCCTTGTCACACACCTGTGATATGGAGACAACTGGGGATGGTCACACACCTGTGATAGGGAGAGAGCTTGGGATTTTCACATACCTGTGATGTGGAGACAGCTGGCGGCTGTCACATACATATAATGGGGAGATAGCTGGGGGCTCTCCCATATCTGTGAAATGGAGACAGCTGGGGCCTGTCATATACCTGTGATGGGGAGAGAGTTGGGGGTTGCCACGCATCTGTGAGGCGGAGACAGCTGTGCGTTGTCACATACCTATCACGGGGAGAGTTGGGGGCTCTCACTCACCTGTGATGGGGAAAGAGCTGGGGGCTGTCACACACCTGTGATGGGGAGGGAGTTGGGGACTGTCAAACACCTATGATGGGGAGAGTGCTGGGGACTGTCACACACCTGTGATGGGGAGAGAGATGGGGACTTTCAAACAGCTGTGATGGGGAGAGTCCTGGAAGCTGTCTTATACCTGTGATTCGGAGACAGCTTGTGTCTTTCACATACCTCTGATGGGGAGAAAGTTGGGGGCTGTTAGGCACCTGTGATTTGGAGACAGCTGGGGGCTGTTACATACATGTGATGGAGAGACAGCCGGGGGCCGTCACTCACCTATGATGGGGAGAGAGCTGGAGTCTATCACACACCTGTGATGGTGAGAGAGATGGGGGCTGTCAAACACCTGTGATGGGGAGAGAGCTGGGGGTTGTCACTCACCTGTGTTGTGGAGAGAGCTGGGGGCTGTCACTCACCTGTAATGGGAAGAGAGATGGGGGCTGTCACTCACCTGTGATGGGGAGAGAGCTGGGGGCTGTCACTCACCTGTCTTGTGGAGAGAGCTGGGGGCTGTCACTCACCTGTGATATGGAGACACCTGGGGACGGTCATACACCTGTGATGGGGAGAGAGCTTGGGGTTGTCACATACCTGTGATTTGGAGACAGCTGGGTACTGTCCCATACATATAATGGGGAGACAGCTGCGGGCTGTCACATATCTGTGAAATGGAGACAGCTGCGGCCTGTCATATACCTGTGATGGGGAGAGAGTTGGCTGCCACGCAACTGTGAGGCAGAGACAGTTGTGGGTTGTCACATACCTATCATTGGGAGAGTTGGGGTCTCTCACTAACCTGTGATGGGGAGAGAGCTGGAGACTGTCAAACACCTATGATGGGTAGAGAGCTGGGGGCTTTCACATACCTGTGATGCAGAGAGAGGTGGTGGCTGTGACATACTTGTGATGGGGAGACAGCCGGGGGCCGTCACTCACCTGTGATGGGGAGAGGGCTGGGGGCTGTGACACACCTGTGACGGGGAGAGAGATGGGAACTGTCACATACCTATGATGCTGAGACAGCTGGGGGCTGTCAGTCACCTGTGATGGGGAGAGTGATCGGGACTATCACATACCTGAGATGCTGAGATAGCTGGGGTCTGTCACATACCAGTGATGCTGAGGAAGCTGGGTCTGTCACATACCTGTGATGAGGAGAGAGCTGGGGGCTGTTACTCACCTGTGATGGGAGGAGAGATAGGGGCTGTCTATCACCTGTGATGGGGAGAGAGCTGGTGGCTGTCACATACCTGTGATGGGGAGAGAGCTGGGGGCTGTCACACACCTGTGATGCGGAGACAGCTGGGGGCTGTCACATACCAGTGATGGGGAGAGAGTTAGGGGCTGTCACTCACCTGTGATTGGGAGTGAGCTGGGGGCTGTGACTCACCTGTGATGGGGAGAGAGATGGGGGCTGTGTAATACCTGTGATGGGGAGAGAGCTGGGTACTTTCACAAACCTGTGTTGGGGAGAGTGATGGGGACTGTGAAACATCTGTGATGGGGAGAGTGCTGGGGCCTGTCACACAAAAGTGATGTGGCGAGAGCTTGGGGCTGTCACTCACCTGTAAAAGGGAGAGAGCTCGGCATTGTCACGCACCTGTGATATGGAGACACCAGGGGACGGTCACACACCTGTGATGGGGAGAGAGCGTGGGGTTGTCACATACCTGTGGGGTGGAGACTGCTGGGGGCTGTCACATACCTATAATGGGGAGACAGCTGGGGGCTGTCACATACTTGTGATGTGGAGACAGCTGGGGCCTATCATATACCTTTGATGGGGAGAGAGTTGGGTGCTGTCGGGCACCTGTGATGGGGAGACAGATGGGGGCTATCACTCACCTGTGATGGGGAGAGAGCTGGGGGCTGTCACACAGCTATGATGGGGAGAGAGCTGTGGGCTCTCACACAGCTATGATGGGGAGAGAGCTGGGGACTATCAAACACCTATGATGGGGAGAGAGCTGTGGGCTCTCACACAGCTATGATGGGGAGAGAGCTGGGGACTATCAAACACCTATGATGGGGAGAGAGCTGGGGGCTGTCACATACCTGTGATGCGGAGAGAGCTGGTGGCTGTTTCATACCTGTGATGTGGAGACAGCTGGGGGCTGTAACATACTTGTGATGAGGAGAGAGATGGGGGCTGTCAGGCACCTGTGATGCGGAGACAGCTGGCGGCTGTCACATACCTATGATGGGGAGAGTGCTGGGGGCTCTCACTCCCCTGTCATGGGGAGAGACCTGGGGGCTGTCACACACCTGTGATGTGGAGAGAGCTGGGGGCTTTCACTCACCTGTAATGGCGAGAGAGCTGGGGGCTGTCACACACCTGTGATGGGGAAAGAGCTGGGGAATGTCAAACACCTGTGATGGGGAGAGACATGGGGGTTGTCACATACCTGTGATGTGGAGACAGCTGGTGTCTTTCAGATACCTGTGAAGTGGAGACAGTTGGGGGCTGACACATACCTGTGATGGGGAGAAAGGTGGGGTCTGTCAGGAACCTGTGACGAGGAGACAGCTGGGGGCTGTCAGATACCTGAGATGGGAATAGAGCTGGGGGCTTTTACTCACCAGTGATGTGGATAGAGCTGGGGGCTGTCACACACCTGTGATGGGGATAGAGATGGGGACTGTCACATACCTGTGTCGCTGAGACAGCTGGGGGTTGTCACATACCTGTGATGGGGAAAGAGCTGGAGGCTGCCACTCACCTGTGACGGGGAGAAAGATGGGGGCTCTCACTCACCTGGGATGGGGAGAGAGCTGGGTGCTGTCACCCACCTGTGAAGGGAAGAGAGCTGGGTGTTGTCACGCACCTGTGATATGGAGACAGCTGGGAAAGGTCACACACCTGTGATGGGGAGAGAGCTTGGGGTTGTCACATACCTGTTACGTGGAGACAGCTGGGGGCTGTCACCTATAATGGGGAGACAGCTGGGTGCTGTCATATAACTGTGATGTGGAGACAGCTGGAGCCTGTCATATACCTGTGATGGGGAGAGAGTTGGGGGCTGTCACGCACCTCTTAGGTGGAGAGAGCTGGCGGCTGTCCCATACCTGTGATGGGGAGAGCGCTGGGGGTTGTTACTCACCTGTAATGGGATGAGAGATGGGGCTGTCAATCACCTGTGATGGGGAGAGAGCTGGGGACTGTCACTCACCTGTGATGGGGAGAGAGATGGGGGCTGTCACATACCTGTGATGGGGAGAGAGCTGGGGCTGTCACGCACCTGTGATATGGAGACAGCTGGGGACGGTCACAGACCTGTAATGGGGAGAGAGTTGGGGGCTTTCAGGCAGCTGTGATGCGGAAAAAGCTGGGGGCTGTCACATACCTGTGATGGGGAGAGAGCTGGGGGCTCTCACTCACCTGTGATGGGCAGATAGCTGGGGGCTGTCACACACCTGTAAAGGAGAGATGGATGGGGACTGTCAAACACCTGTGATGGGAAGTGAGCTTGGGCTCACACATATATGTGATGCGGAGACAAGTCCTGGCTGTCACATACCTGTGATGTGGAGACAGCTGGGGCCTGTCATATACCTGTGATGGAGAGAGAGTTGGGGGCTGTCAGGCACCTGTGATGCGGAAACAGCAGGGGGCTGTCACATACCTGTTATGGGGAGAGAGCTGGGGGCTTAAAATCACTTGTGATGGGGAGAGACCTGGGGGCTGTTACTCACCTGTAATGGGGAGAGAGCTGGGGGCTGTCACACACCTGTGATGGGGAAGGAGATGGGGATTGTCAAACACCTGTGATGGGGAGAGACCTGGGGGCTGTCACATACCTGTGATGTGGAGACAGGTGGTGGCTGTCACATACCTGTTATGGGGAGAAAGCTAGGGGTTGTCACATACCTGTGATGGGGAGAGAGTTGGGTGCTGTCAGGCTCCTGTGATACGGAGAGAGCTGGGGGTTGTCAGATACCTGTGGTGGGTAGAGAGCTGGCGGCTGTCTCTCACCTGTAATAGGGAGAGAGATGTGGTGTGTCTCTCACCTATGATGGGGAGAGAGCTGGGGCCTGTCACCCACCTGTGAAGTGGAGAGACTTGGGCTTTGTCACGCACCTGTGATATGGAGACAGCTGGGGACGGCACACACCTGAGATGGGGAGAGACCTTGGGCTTGTCACATACATGTGATGTGTAGACAGCTGGGGGCTATCATGTACGTTTAACGGGGAGACAGTTGGGGGCTGTCACATACCTGTGGTGGGGAGAGAGTTGGGGGCTGTCACACACATGTGAGGCGGAGAGAGATGGGGATTGTCAAACACCTATGATATGGAGAGAGCTGGGGGCTGTCACATTCCTGTGATGGGGAGAGAGCTGGGGGCTGTTACTCACCTGTGATGGGAGGAGAGATAGGGGTTGTCTATCACCTGTGATGGGGAGAGAGCTGGGGGCTGTCACATACCTGTTATGGGGAGAGAGCTGGGGGCTGTCACACACTTGTGATGCGGAGACAGCTGGGGGCTGTCACATACCAGTGATGGGGAGAGAGCTAGAGCTAGGGGCTTTCTCTCACCTGTGATGGGGAGAGAGTTGGGGGCTGTGACTCACCTGTGATGGGACGAGAGATGGGGGTTGTCACTCACCTGTGATGGAGAGATAGCTGTGTTCTGTCACTCATCTGTGATGGGGAGAGAGATGGGGGCTGTTAAATACCTGTGCTGGGGAGAGAGCTGGGTACTTTCACAAACCTGTGTTGGGGAGAGAGATGGGGACTGTGAAACACCTGTGATGGGGAGAGTGCTGGGGGCTGTCACACAGCTGTGATGGGGAGAGAGCTGGGGTCTGTCACCCACCTGTGAAGGGGAGAGAGCTAGGCATTGTCACGCACCTGTGAAATGGAGACACCTGGGGACGGTCACACACCTGTGATGCAGAGAGAGTTGGCTGTCGGACACCTGTGATGGGGAGACAGCTGGGGGCTGTCACTCACCTGTGATGGGGAGAGAGTTTGCGGCTGTTACACAGCTGTGATGGGGAGAGAGCTGGGGACTGTCAAACACCTATGATGGGGAGAGAGCTGGTTGCTGTCAGACACCTGTGATGCGGAGACAGCAGGCGGCTGTAACATACCTGTGATGGGGAGAGAGTTGGAGGCTGTCAGGCACCTTTGATGCGGAGACAGCTGGGGGCTGTCACATATATGTGATGGGGAGACAGCCGGGGGACGTCACTCATCTGTGATGGGGAGAGAGATGGGGTCTATCACACACCTGTGATAGGGAGAAAGATGGGGACTGTCACATACCTGTGATGCTGAGACACCTGGGGGCTCTCACTAACCTGTGATGGGGAGAGAGCTGGGGGCTGTCACATACCTGTGATGGGGAGAGAGCTGGGGGCTGTCACGCACCTTTGATGGCGAGAGAGCTGGGTGCTGTCACACACCTGTTAAGGGGAGATGGATGGGGACTGTCAAATACCTGTGATGGGGAATGAGCTGGGGCTCACACATATTTGTGATGCGGAGACAAGTCGTGGCTGTCACATACCTGTGATGTGGAGATACTGGGGTGTGTCACATACCTGTGATGGGGAGAGAGTTGGGTGCTGTCAGGTACCTGTGATGTGGAGACAGCTGGGGGCTGTCACATACCTGTGATGGGGAGAGAGTTGGGGGCTGTCGGGCACCTATGATGTGGAGACACCTGGGGGCTGTCACATACCTGTGATGGGGAGAGAGCCGGGGGCTTAAAATCACCAGTGATGGAGAGAGACCTGGGGGTTGTTACTCACCTGTAATGGGGAGAGAGCTGGGGGCTGTCCCACACCTGTGATGGGGAAGGAGATGGGGATTGTCAAACACCTGTGATGGGGAGAGACCTGAGGCCTGTCACACACCTCTGATGGGGAGAGAGTTGGGACCTGTCAGGCTCCTGTGATGCGGAGACAGCTGGGGGTTCTCAGATACCTGTGATGTGGAGAGAGCTGGCGGTGTCACTCACCTGTAATGGGGAGAGAGATGGGGACTGTCTCTCACCTGTGATGGGGAGAGAGCTGGTGGCTGTCACCCACCTGTGAAGGGGAGAGAGTTGGGCGTTGTCATGCACCTGTGATATGGGGACAGCTGGGGACGGCACACACCTGTGATTGGGAGAGACCTTGGGCTTGTCACATACCTGTGATGTGGAGACAGCTGGGGTCTATCACATACATATAATGGGGAGACAGTTGGGGGCTGTCACATACCTGGGATGCGCAGACAGCTTGTGGCTATCACATAGCTGTGATAGCGAGACAGCTCGGGGTTGTCACATACCTGTGATGGAGAGAGAGTTGGGGGCTGTCCGGCACCTGTGATGCGGAGACAGCTGGGGGCTGTTACATACCTCAGATGGGGAGAGAGCTGGGGGCTTCACACACCTGTGATGGGTAGAGACCTGGGGGCTGTCACTCACCTGTTATGGGGAGAGAGCTCAGGGTTGCCACACAACTGTAATTGGGAGAGAGCTGGAGGCTGTCACTCACCTGTGATGAGAGAGCTGGGGGCTGTCACACACCTGTGTTGGGGAGAGTGATGGGGACTGTCAAACACCTCTGTGGGGGAGAGAGCTGGGAGCTGTCACATATCTGTGATGCGGAGAGAGCTGGTGGCTGTCACATACCTGTGATTTGGAGACAGCTGGGGACTGTCACATACCTGTGATGGGGAGGGAGTTGGGGGCTTTCAGGCACCTATCATGCGGAGACAGCTGGGGGCTGTCACTCACCTGTAATGGGAGGAAAGATGGAGGCTGTCACTCATCTGCGATGGGGAGAGAGATGACGGCTGTCACTCAGCTGTGATGGGGAGAGATGTGCGGGCTGTCACATACCTATGATGGGGAGAGAGCTGGGGGCTGTCACACACTTGTAATGGGGAAAGAGCTGGGGGCTGTAACTCACCTGTTATGGGGAGAGAGCTGGGGGCTGTCACATACCTGTGATGCGGAGACAACTAGTGGCTGTCACATACCTGTGATGTAGAGACAGCTGGGCGCTGTCACTTACCTGTGATGGGGTGAGAGCTGGGGTCTGTTACTCACCTGTGATGGGAGGAGAGATAGGGGCTGTCTATCACCTGTGATGGGGAGAGTGCTGGGGGCTGTCACATACCTGTGATAGGGTGAGAGCTGGGCGCTGTCACACACCTGTGATTGGGAGAGAGATGGGGACCGTTAAACACCTGTGATGGGGAGAGAGCTGAGGGCTTTCACATACCTGTGATGCGGAGACAGCTGTGGTCTGTCACATACCTGTGATTGGGAGAGAGTTGGGGGCTGTTGTTCACCTGTGATGTGGAGACAGCTGGGGGCTCTCATATACATGAGATGGGGAGAGAGCTGGGAGGTTTCACTCACCTGTGATGGGGAGAGAGCTGGGGGTGTCACACACCTGTGATGTGGAGACAGCTGGTGGCTGTCAGATACCTGTGATAGCGAGACAGCTTTGGGCTGTCACTTACCTGTGATGGAGAAACAGTTGCGGGCTGTAAGGCACCTATGATGCGGAGATAGCTGGGGGCAGTCACACACCTGTGATGGGGAAAGGGATGGGGACTGTCACATATCTGTAATGCTGAGACAGCTAGGGGCTGTCACACACCTGTGATGGGGAGAGAGCTGGGGGCTGTCACATATCTGTGATGGGGAGAGAGTTGTGGGGTGTCTCTTACCCTTCGATGGGGTGAGAGCTAGGGGCGTCACACACCTGTGATGGGGACTGTCACATACCTGTACTGCTGAGACAGCTAGGGGCTGTCACACACCTGTGATGATTAGAGAGCTGGGGGCTGTCACATACCTGAGATGGGGAGAGAGCTGGGGACTGTCACTCACCTGTGATGCGGGGAGATATGGGGAATGTCACATACCTGTAATAGCCAAAGCAGTCTTGAGGGAAAAAAATGGAGCTGGAGGAATCAGACTCCCTGACTTCAGACTATACTACAAAGCTACAGTAATCAAGACAATATGGTACTGGCACAAAAACAGAAACATAGATCAATGGAACAAGATAGAAAGCCCAGAGATAAACCCACGCACCTATGGTCAACTAATCTATGACAAAAGAGGCAAAGATATACAATGGAGAAAAGACAGTCTCTTCAATAAGTGGTGCTGGGAAAACTGGACAGCTACATGTAAAACAATGAAATTAGAATACTCCCTAACTCCATACACAAAAATAAACTCCAAATGGATTAGAGACCTAAATGTGAGAATGGACATTATAAAACTCTTAGAGGAAAACATAGGAAGAACACTGTTTGACATAAATCACAGCAAGATCTTTTTTGATCCACCTCCTAGAGTAATGGAAATAAAAACAAAAATAAACAAATGGGACCTAATGAAACTTCAAAGCTTTTGCACAGCAAAGGAAACCATAAACAAGACGAAAAGACAACCCTCAGAATGGGAGAAAATATTTGCAAATGAATCAACGGACAAAGGATTAATCTTCAAAATATATAAACAGCTCATTCAGCTCAATATTAAAGAAACAAACACCCAATCCAAAAATGGGCAGAAGACCTAAATAGACATTTCTCCAAAGAAGACATACAGACAGCCACGAAGCACATGAAAAGATGCTCAACATCACTAATTATTAGAGAAATGCAAATCAAAACTACAATGACGTATCACCTCACACCAGTTAGAATGGGCATCATCAGAAAATCTACAAACAACAAATGCTGGAGAGGGTGTGGAGAAAAGGGAACCCTCTTGCACTGTTGGTGGGAATGTAAATTGATACAGCCACTATGGAGAACAATATGGAGGTTCCTTAAAAAACTAAAATTAGAATTACCATATGACCCAGCAATCCCACTACTGGGCATATACCCAGAGAAAACCGTAATTCAAAAAGACACATGCACCCGAATGTTCACTGCAGTACTATTTACAGTAGCCAGGTCATGGAAGCAACCTAAATTCCCATCAACAGACGAATGGATAAAGAAGTTGTGGTACATGTATACAATGGAATATTACTCAGCCATAAAAAGGACCGAAATTGAGTCATTTGTTGAGACGTGGATGGATCTAGAGACTGTCGTACAGAGTGAAGTAAGTCAGAAAGAGAAAAACAAATATCGTATATTAACGCATGTATGTGGAACCTAGCAAAATGGTACAGATGAGCCGGTTTGCAGGGCAGAAGTTGAGACACAGATGTAGAGAATGGACATATGGACCCCAAGGGGGGAAAACTGCGGTGGGGTGGGGATGGTGGTGTGCTGAATTGGGCGATTGGGATTGACATGTATACACTGATGTGTATAAAATTGATGCCTAATAAGAACCTGCAGTATAAAAAAACAAACAAACAAAACAACTAATACTAAACTTTCATTGGGTTATTTGTATGGAAATATGTTAATATAAATGTTTCAGACATTACATGAAATTTCTAAAAATCTTATATGTTCTGGTATAATGTTATAAATCATAATCCTAGTTATTACTTTAAAATGTATATCTCAGAAATAACTAATTTTCTTGTCAACTGCATTATTATGAACTTTCATCAGATCTTTAACTGTGGTCATTTTTTCGTCTTTTGTCCTTTACAGACAGTTCTGGGTGTACTCTGATGCTTTTGCAAATATGTTCCTATAAAAGGGTTTCATCTTCAAGAAATTCATGGAAAAGACTCTGACAAGTACAGGTTTCTGGTAACTGACTGTACAGCTGAACTGAATGAATAAGCATTTTCAGAACTCTAATGAAAAACTGATGAACTCATTAAAGTGCTAACAAAAGATCAAGATGAAAAAAAAATTAATTACATGGGACTGAGTGAACTGATGAGGATGAGTATAATTTTTGTGACTTTCTGTCTGAGTTAAAAAAAAAATCCCACAAGGACTCAGAGGCAAAGAATATACAAATCAATTTTCACTGCAAAGTAAAGGAGCTGTTACAGTGAGGATTACTGGACTGAATGTCAATATTATGACATAGTATGAGTGTGTTTCATGTTTGGTAATTGCAATCATTGTTGCTTTTGTTGTGGTCATCCATGTACGATGCTTGGTGTCAGCCTATTTATCTCTTGTAAAAATAAAATACCGTGTGTGTGTGTGAAAAAAAAAACTGAGGTGTAATTGGCATATAACATTTTACTAGTTTCAGGTGTACAACATATTGATCCGATATTTGTATATATTTTGAGATGATCACCACAATAAGTCTGGGTAACCTCCGTCAACATACATAGTTACAATTTTTTTGTTCTTGTGATGGGACCTGTTTCAAATGCTTTACGTGTACTGGCTTATTTAATTCTCACAACAGCCCTCTAAGGCGGGTTAAATGAGTTAATATTTACAAAATGAGTCAACACTTTATAAGGGCTCACTCAATAAATAAATGAATTAATAACTAAGTGAATGCATAAAGAAAATGCCATTTTAATCCTCCTTTTATAGACCAGAAAGCTAAAGGACTCAGCTGCGGTCCCTTGGGCAGTAATAGGTGGAGCTGGGATCTTTTCCTTGATCATCTAATTCCTCTGCTCTCCTGTAACATTGCTGAAGCAGGACCTTGATGCCAGAAGCCCAGCCTTTGGGATTCAACAGCTTGGCTGGTGAGAGAGCTGCCTCATAGCCACAGTCTGTGTGATGGTTTCTTCTTTCCTTTGAGACAAACGGCCCTGAAACTCAGCCATATTTGTGAATCCAGGATTGGTGATGGTTTAACATCTACTGTACCACATGGTGTTCTATGTCTATATACCTGGTCTCTGACTCTCAGTTTTCTCATTTATAAAATGGAGATGATTATGCTTATCTTGCAGTGAAGTGTTGTAAACAGTAGAGATAACATAATAATGGGACTGCATTAGGCTCAGAAAACAGTTGTTATTGATGCTGTTTTTATTATGGAACACCTAAGCTGATTATTTGCCAAATATAGTGGCTCTTCACTTTGGGGGGAAAGGTTTTTAAGAATTTTATGAAAGGTATGGATTTAATGTACCTATATATGTACATAATATTTTGGATATAATTTCATAGTAGGGATGCCAGATAAAATATGCCCAGGATGCCCAGTTGAATTTGAATTTCAGAGAAACAGTAAATCTTTTTTTTTTTTTTAGTATAAGTATATCCCAAATATTGCATGGGTCATATTTATACTAAGAAATTTTTCATTGTCTCATCTGAAATTCGAATTTAATGGGGCGTCTCATGGTTTTCATTTGCCAAATCTGGCAGCCCTATTTCATAGACTGAGAAGTGATAAAGGCTATCATGAGCCTGTCCTCAGGGAAACACACATGCACGTGCACACAGACACATGTACATACTCACGTGTGCACCCACACCCACACCCACAGAATTTTGCATACGTTTCAGGGAGTCCTGTTCTGATGGATTCTTACTCACCAGGAGTCTTGGTCTCATTGGGAATCAGACATCGCACAAAGTGAGGATGAGTGCTCCTTAAATTGGCCATCAATTTGTTTAAATTTTCCTGAGACACAAACCAGAAGAAGCACATTAACCTTAGCAAACGCCGTTGCACTGGGCAGAAATACAACCGAATGTGGAAGCTGCCAAAAAACAAACCCTGAACACAGCGGACACGGTCTGGAAAGAGGAGCCCTTCTTCTTCCCGCCCTTCTTGCTCACCCCGGCGTCGCCTGGAGACAGACACAAGAGGATGTGTCTAGTGAGTCCTGAGGACACAGTGGTGGCCTTTCCTACCCACCTGCCCCACCAGTTTTATTGAGATGTAACTGACATATAACACTGTATATGTTTAAGGTGTACAACATAATGATTTGATATATGTATATATTGCAAAATGATCACAGCATTAGGTCTACTTAACATCTATCCCTTCACTTACAGTTTCTTTTTATTGTGATGAGATTTTTTTTTTTATGGCTGTGTTGGGTCTTCGTTTCTGTGCGAGGGCTTTCTCTAGTTGCGGCAAGTGGGGGCCACTCTTCATCACGGCACGCGGGCCTATCATTATCGCGGCCTCTCTTGTTGCGGAGCACAGGCTCTAGACGCGCAGGCTCAGGAGTTGTGGCTCACGGGCCCAGTTGCTCCGCGGCATGTGGGATCCTCCCAGACCAGGGCTCAAACCCGTGTCCCCTTCATTGGCAGGCAGACTCTCAACCACTGCGCCACCAGGGAAACCCTTGTGATGAGAGCTTTTAAGCTCTACTCTTTTAGCAACTTTCAAATATACAACACAGTGTAATTAACTACAGTTACCATGCTGTACTTAACAACCACGGAACTTATTTATGTCATAATTGGAAGTTTGTACCTTTTAACCCCTTTCACCCAGTTCTGGCACCTCTCACCCGCCACCTCTGGCAACCACAGATCTGATCTCTGTTGCTATGAGTTTGGTTTTTTAAGATTCCACATATACGTGAGATTATACAGGATCTGTCTTTCTGTGTCTGACTTATTTCACATAGCATAACGCCCTCAAGGTCCACTGTTGCCAATGGCAAGATTTCATTCTTTTCTATGGCTGAATAATATTCCATTATATATGACCTTTTCTTTATCCAGTTATCCATCAGTGGACACTTAGATCGTTTCCATGTCTTGGCTATTCTAAATAATGCCACAATGAACGTGGGAGTATCTCTTTGGGATAGTAATTTCATTTCCTTTGGGTATATACCCAGAAGTGGAATTGCTGGATCATATGGTAGTTCTATTTTTAATTTTTAAAGGAATCTCTATACTGTTTTCTGTAGTGGCTGCACAAATTTACATCTCCACTAACAGTGCACCGTTTTGTCAGTGGTGGCCTTTCTAAACCGCTTCCTCCAAACCCTGAAGTGAAAGTTTGGTTTTCTTTTGACATAGGAGAGCTGAGGTTTTTTGGTTTGTTCATTTTCATATCCTGATTCTTAAAATTCCTCTAAACTACTCAGATTTGGGAACACTGATTTTTATCACTGTGGGAACGGAGTGGGGTGGGATATGGGTGGCATTTAACTGGGAGTATAATTTAGACTCTCTGTATCCAAGGAGAATCTTTTCCTTGAGACATCAGACATGAAATCCAACTGAATAGTTGGCAAGATTGAGATGTTCCTCTTGGTGAGTGTTGATAATTCCTAGTAGAAAGTTCAGATAGCCCAGTGAAAAGTAATGACTTGAACATAAAGTACTGCCACACTTGTTTAGCCAATTACAGGCAACAAGGTGATAGGAGACATTATGGCCTAGTGCAATGGTTCCAAACTTTAACATGCACCAGAATTACCTGGAGAGCTTGTTAAAACACAGATTTCTGGGCCTCACCCCCAGAGCTTCTGATTCAGTAGGCATGGGATGGGGCCTGAGAATATGCATTTCTAGCAAGTTCTTAGGCAATGCTGGTGGTGCATTCATCAGCTGATGGTGAATTCATCATTGTGGTCCAGGGACCACACTCTGAGAACTGCTGGTGTAGGGCCTTCTGACTCCAAGAGTGGTCCTTGAACACGTTGCATCAGCATCACCGAGGAGTTGTTAGACATTCAGAATCTCAGAACCACCCCGCATTACAAAACCAGAATCTGCACTTTAACAAGATCTCCAGGTGATTTCTAGGCATAGTAGAGTTGAGAAGTACTGGGCTTAAGGCAGGGGTATCCAAACTTTAGTTATGTGTAGCAGTGTCGGGGTGTGACAAACAGTGTTTAATTAAATACCTGCTTTAGAACTCACTGCTCAGCGTGTGTGTGTGTGTGCATGTGCGTGTATGGTGTGTTTATGTATCTTTCTGCCTCTCTCTCTCTGTCCACCCTCCCGCTCATACCCCCCGTCACTTCTTTCCAAACCATCCCCTTTCACAGACCTTCTCTTTATGTGTTTTCCTTGCTTAGAAGCTAGAAAAATTTGGCTTAAAGTCCCGGCTCTGAACTTGGTCGAACCGCTTAACTTCTTTGGGCCACTAATTTCACTTAAAATGAAGAAGCAAGCCTAGCTCATTTCTAAGGCCCCTGCAGGTTGTGTGACTTTTCTGGTTCCTTTTCCTCATCTGCATTTGCTTTTCCTGTTCCCTCTGGACCTCTTCCCGTATCCTTCCTGACCCTCTACTTCTTTTCCCCACAACTCTTCCCCTTCTCCCTTTCTTTCTCTGCTTTTTCCTTTCCATACATTCTTCTGTAAGTGACCATAAAATGGGGTTCAATTACACACATGTATCCCCATATCTCTCTTAAGAAATAGTTCATATGTTTTGAATAAAGCCTTTTATGTTTCCTATTAAAAGTGGGAAAATTGAACATTTTATGGTTGTCTCTTGGAACTTCCCCCACCCTCAGTCTTACACTTTATGAAATTACTCTTCATTGGTAACTGACTGTTGTTTGAATATGCCTCCTTGAGATTCTGGGGGGATCTAGTCCTACAGAAAGAGGAGCAACTGCTTCCCTCTGGATCTTATTCAGGATAAGTTGCATTTCGATGTTACTTTGGCCAGCGGCTCTGCTGAACCATCTGTGTGCTCGTGGTTAAGTTTTCATAGTTAAGAGATTGGAACTCAATATAGCACCACAAAGAGGACCTCTGGCTTGCAGGCTTCATGCGGTTTAAATTTTCTCAGTTACTGCCTGGTGGAGAGGAAGAATTCATCCATATTGTTTCCTCATCTGTGAAGATAGTCCCTACTTTTGTGGCTTAAGTGAGTTTTACGACAGCAGCAGTTCTCAAGCTTTGTTTTCTCAGAACCCCTTCACACTCTTAAAAACCATTGAGAACCCAGTGAGTTTGGTTTATGCAGGTCATATCTACCAATATTTATGGTATTAGAAGTCAAAATTGAGAAAATCTAATTCATTTAAAGTTCCTATCAAATTCATTGCATGTTAACATTAATGACATATTTTTATGAAAATGACTATATTTTCCAAAACAAAAAAATTAGTGGCAAGAGTACCATTGTTTTTCATTTTTGCAACTCACTTTAATGTCTGCTGAGTAGAAGATGGATGGGTTTTCATGCCTGCTTCTGTATTCTGTCTGTTGCTGTATGGTTTTATGTTTTTTCTGTTTTTTGTTTTTTGGTTAAAGTAGATATAGAAAATCTTTCACAGATATATAATTTGGGAAAGGAAAGAGTATTTTAATTGCCCTTTCAAATAATTGCGGAAATTCTTTTTAGATACTATACCAAAACTTGACACGTGGTAGGTTCTGTGGTAGTTCCTTAAAGGCTAGTTGCAATGTGGAATCTGAAACCATATCAACAAACATTATGATCTGTTGGTCTGTGCTGAACTTTGAATGAAACTTTTACCCATGTGTAAACATCATACATTGATCATTTGGAAAATATTGTTCACTGAATTATACAGAACTTCCACATATTGGCACGTTTCATTATACAGTATAAAAAATCACAATCATTAATATCAGTACTGATCTCATTAGAAAATTCAAATATTAGGACGTTGTCAAGCTAATGATAGTAGATACAAGTCTTCCAAAATTTTAATTTTTGCTTGAAAACTCAACTATATCATTAGTAAAAAATACTGTCAGTAGTTTTCCTTGAAAGGATAAACACACTTCACTGCTTTTTGAGAAACTGTGTGCCAGATATACAAGTCTGAGAAACAATAGTTTGTCCGCTAGTCATTCTTTCAAGTAAAAATGGTGCTTCATGAATCAAGTGGCTGGTTCATCTTGCAACTCAGACAACTGCACATGTGTTTTTCCCTGAGACAAATGTCAAAGTCCAGTGTGCAAAAGGAGTGCTTTTCATGAACTTCCTGTTTGATCATGTAGAATATTATAAAGATGTGGATAAAAGTGAGATGTAATCAAATTAATACTTTCCATTGCTGCAAAATTTAGGTCATTTTTCAATGAAGCTTGCTTTTTAAAAAATTCATTTATTTATTTATATTTATTTTTCGCTGCGTTGGGTCTTTGTTGCTGCGTGCAGGCTTTCTCTAATTGCGGCGAGCGCTACTCTTCGTTGCGGAGCACGGGCTTCTAATTGCGGTGGCTTCTCTTGTTGCGGAGCATGGGCTCTAGGCATGCGGACTTCGGTAGTTGTGGCACACGGGCTCAGTGGTTGTGGCTCACGGGCTTAGTTGCTCCGCAGCATGTGGGATCTTCCCGGACCAGGGCTCGAACCCGTGTCCCCTGCATTGGCAGGCGGATTCTTAGCCACTGTGCCACCAGGGAAGTCCTGAAGCTGGCTTTTTAAATTCAAAAAAATTCTTTTTCACTGTCAGTGTATGGCTGTGAAGAATACTATGACTATTAGTACAGCTTGGTGCCATGTCTTGATTTGTAATAAAGTGTCCGATCGTCTATCCATCCTTGCTTTTGCATGATTAAGTCAACACAGTGAAGAAAGCACATGGCATCTGGGTATTTTGAAAATTGTTTTGACCTCATGTACCTCTTGAAAAGTTCTTAGGAATCTCCAAGGATCCATGGGCCACAGTTTGAGAATGGTTGCACTATAGTGTGAGGGAATCTCATCAGGCTACAAGTTTATGATCTGATGTCATTTAGCTTGACTTAGTGTTCAGCCTGCTACCCGAAGTGTTGAAAGTTGATCCACATCAAAATCATCTGCAACAGAATCTCTGTGGTTGGGACTGAGGAAACTGAATTGTTCTCAAGGGCCTCAAACACAGTGATGTTTGGGAGCATTATTTTGCTTTTATAAAGCCACTCTTTCCAAAACCATGGCATAGTCCCAATGGTCAAATACAAAATGATTTTAGGCAACTATTTCTTAATTTTAATAGTTATATTAAAGTCTATTACCTTATTTTAGCAAAATGTAAGATGCCATTGATTGTAAGATAACCTATTTTGTGTCCCACTAATAAAGGAAAACACCCTGCTCATTACAGTACTCCTTTCATTGATTATAAGATGCATCCCAAGTTTAGAGATAATATTTTGTGAAAATGTGAAGAAAGTTAGAATAAAGTAGAATAATATGTGCTAACGACTTAGAGACAGTGAAATATCTGTTTATAGTAGTGATATAAAGGAGTGTTTCTCAAACTTTGGTGGGCATAGGAATCCAACTGGGAATCTTGTTGAAATAGATATTCTGATTCAGCAGATCTGGAGTAGAGTTTGAGATTCTGAATATCTAAATGTCTCAGCTGATGCTGAGATAGACGGTCCAGACTTTCATAGCAAGCATATAGGGTAACTTTGAAAAACACATCTAAGAAGAAAAAGGAATCAAGGTAAATCAAAATATTAAGTGAATTAGCAGTACTGGTCTTAAATGGGTATTGCAAAATTTGTGATAGTAGTATAAGAATGAAGTCTGAAGTTGGGGAAAGACTACAATGACTCATGGTCAAACTATACCTTTAGGTCTCTTAGAAAAACAAGACTTTCTGTCTGGGATTCAAGTCACTGTGTGTGTTGAGGTGAAGATTTTTCTTCTTCCACCCACAGCTCTAACCATGACTCAGAATCCAGTATCTCCTACTTTTACTGCCTAGATGATGCATGAGTTTTCTCAGCGATATTCTTGCAAATGTGTTGTCCAGCCTACTCAAATGCCTTCAAGATGACTTTTTTCCCTTTTGAAAATTTTGGAAAATCATTTGGGGTAGTTTCTGCAGGCCAAAGATACTTCTTGCTTTAAACTGAAATCTGGCTCTCTGTGACTTCAGGATGTTTGATCCTCCTTTCGGCTCTCGGTAACAACAGAAAGAGTTCAAACCTTCTCCCCACAAGACAACACTTCACCCATTTGATGGCTGCTCTGGGTTCTCCTTAGCTTTTTTTTTTTTTTTTTTTAATGTGGACTATTTTTCAAGTCTTTATTGAATTTGTTACAGTATTGCTTCTGTTTTATGTTTTGGTTTTCTGGCTGCAAGGCATGTAGGATCTTAGCTCCCCGACCAGGGATTGAGCCTGGAAGGCGAAATCTTAACCACTGGACCTCCAGGGAAGTCCCTCCTTAGCTTTTTCTTTTCCAGGCTAAGTAACCTCAGTGCTGTCTTCATCTGTTTCTTCCATGATGTGCTTCTGCATCTCCTTTACCATCACAGTAAGCACACTCCTGTTAATCTCTTAAGTGTGACATCCAGACCACATGTTGTCCTCCATCAGCATGTGCCCTCACCTCTCCTGACCTAGGTGTCATGCCCGAGGTGGTGACTGCCCTCTGGCAGCCTCCTTACACCGATGGCTCACCACTCACTGTCAAGCAAAGCCCCTCAACGCACGCTGTGTGCGTCCGGTTGCTAAGTCAGATCTTGTCCCCATATTTATACAACTGTACTCTGGGACTCAGGGCTAAAACCATGTATTCTTGGCTGATAAAACTTTCCCTTGTTAGGTCTCATCCAACTCTCTTGGCATGACTCATGGTGTCCCTGGAAACTCTACCCTCAGAAAGTCCCCTAATTATCTGCTTCTTGGTTTTGAGAGCTTGACCTGCTTCCAGCCCTACACAGCTGTGTCCCTCCAACCATCCCCTCTGTTCCTGCCTTTAGGGGTCTTCCAATGGGGATGGCCATCCCAGTCTCCCTGACCTCCAGCACCACCTTCTGAGTGCTCCCCAACCCCTCTTACTGCTGTCAGTGCGCTATGACACTGCTCTCAACTTTCAGCCCTCTCCTGGGAATTTCTCAGCTACTGCATCTTGTCAGCAATGGTGTGGTCATGACTTAATTATACTTTGCTTTCCTTGGTCCTAATTCATCTAGAATTACTTCCAATAAACACAAATCTTGAGGTGGGGGAGTAATTTTTTTTTATTACTACAGTGGACATAGGTTTGAATCCATTTCTCCTTATTCTCTCAGCATCATTTGTGAGTAAAGACACAGCTGAGGGGATTCACGGGTGCGGCCTCTGCTCAAAAAACAGCAAAGTTAGACTTGTGTGAAGACTGAATCTTGAGCCTACGAACATCATGTTTGGGGCCAACCTAAGTATATTGACCTGGAGCTTGTGTGTCAAAGTTCTGCAGTGTGTTTTATTCCTGTTAGTGTGATGAGCAAATTTGGGAAGCCCTGCTTCCTTAGCTGCATATTTTGTAATCTGCCTTTAGAAATGCTTAAGTAATGGATTTTAATTTCATCAGTTTCAGATTCCTATGAGTGTGGCAAGAATGAGAATGTGTAAAACACTGTTTGCTAATTTCAATTATTATATTCCCAATCAAGATGAAAGTGACTCTTACCTTCTTGGTTTCCAAAGCAATGGTTAGTGTCCTTCAGGAATGAAGTGGCTTCTGAGAGAGTGATTCCGGAAATCAAAACTAAACAAAACAAAGAACAAATGAACTATGAAGAGTTTAAATAAATCTAGAAATTGTACTTTTCTAAGTTTAGCTACATTTAAATAGTACACAGTGGATGGTGTGGGATGGAAATACATTTTCCATTTTTCCCTTCGGTTAAGTCATCATTCTTTAAATAATTGGGTAATTACAGCACTGATTAACAATTTTTTTGAGTATCTTCTGTGTGTGCAAAGTACCATGTCAGCTCCTTAAGGGGGTATAAAAAAGGATAAAGACAGTCTCTACCCTAAAGGAATGCAAAATTTAGGAACAGTTAAGAGAAATGCTCAAATAAATCTTTGAACAAGGAAGAATAATACAAATTCTGTAAGCGTCTAAATGACGTGTTATGGGGACTTAGAGAGATGATGCTTCCGGCTGAGGGTAGGGGACCGTGAGGGGTCAAAAAAGAAAGGAGGGAAGGAGGGGAATGATCTGGATTGTGACTTGGATGATTTTAGACCAGAAGTTGAATTCTTTGGCAATGAGAGAAAAGTTGTGAATTATGGGCAAGACTTCTTTAAGAGGTCTAGGAAGGGCACTCTCTTAAATATCCTATATTCTCTTGGAGAAGATGAAGGTAGGGTAGCTGATAACTTACTTGAGACTAAGGAATCTCAGTCCAGAAGTTGATAACCTACATGAAGATCTCAGGATACCATAAGAGTCTGAATAATTTTCAATATCAAATTTAACTTAAACTTCCCATCTACCACACAGTACTTTTATGGAACCTGGGGAACATGTCGTGAAATACCATTTAGGCAGGAAGAGACATTTCAACGCTTGCTTTCCTACTTTGGTCACGTACTCTTGGTCTCTACCTTTTATGAGTCTCTAATAATCTCCAGCTATATCCTAAAATTCTCACAACTTTCTCAGGAAAAGATTAAATGATTAAGTATCATATTCTGAATCCTTGGTTCAAACGAAATCACACTTGGAGGCAGAACCTCGGTTTTCTAATGCCAGCTCTGTAAAGTAGCTGTTGTAATTTCCTTGAGCTTTGGTTTCCTTCTGTAAATGAGACAGATGGACCAGAAAATCCCCAAGATTTCTCTTAACCCTGTGAATGTATGACAAAAGGTATTCTGGTGAAGATGGTGGCCAGAAATCAAAGCATCGCAAGCTCCTAAAGCTATAGAGTCCCTCTGAGGGATGCTCCTGCAGTGTCAGACATTACCCAGCCCAAAGTCCACAAGGCATGCCATGCATGAGCAGTCTGGAAACTGGTCATTAATAAGCAAACTAGGATGCATTCTGAGATGGATAAAATGCATGGGAGAATTTCTTCCCGCAATCATCTCCCAGAAATCCTGACATAAGAAAAAAATTTACATAACCAGCCACAAAAATTTCAAATAATACTTCAAGGCAATCACAGAAGAGATATCACAAACTAGCATGTTTATTTGCTAACTGCAATTATAATACTGACCTAAACAATTAGAGGGGTAAGCACGTATTATATTCAGCTTTATATCCTGCAGGTTAGTTTTTGTTTTTTTTGGTGTCATAATTGCTTATATTCTTGTCTTTTTACTCTTTGTAGAAGCTTCTTGAAAGGCCTCGCCATCTTGTCTCCCATATTGCCCTTAACACAGTTCCTTACGCTTAGTAGGCCCTCAGCAAAGGCTGCTGTGTTGCCTTCTCTCCTCTCCAGGTAACCTGATCAGGTATAATCACAGCTACATGGAGCAAAAAAGCGGGCACTTGTGAGCACTTACCTTGCGATGCTGTGGTCGAAGCAGTTTCGAAAGTGTGGCCCCCCAGCTCCCTTTATACTCCCAAATGCGCAAGCCCAGCACTCTAACGTGGCTGTATTGGGGGATCACCATTTACTCCTTAGATGTAAATGCATCGTAGCCCTGATCTTTCACTCTTGTTAAGTTACTTGGATAAATGACCAGTGGAGGCTGTATAATGCCAAGTCAGCTGCATAGGGATTTTGACGTTGGACACAGATCTTTGAGACTTAGAGAGTCCTAGAGGCCGAGCAGAACTGGGGCAGAGTGTGCTAAGATGGTCAGTGAAGGGCAGAGCCACAGGATGAATTGTCAAGTGATGGATGATCAATAGCATGGATACTAAGTACGTCTCCTTTACCCAGCATCGTAAACATGAGGTGGTGTGCGCCTCTTCTCAGAAATCTCCGGAAAACATAAGATTGGCCATTTAACACATCCATTCTTTTTTTTTTAAACATTATTTCTTAATTGAAGTATATTTGATTTACAATGTTGTGTTAGTTTCAGGCGTACAGCAAAGAGATTCATGTATCTGTGTATATATATATATATATATATATATACACACACGCACACACACACACACACACATATATATCTATATATTCTTTTTCAGATTCATTTCCCTTATAGGTTATTACAAAATACTGAGTATAGTTCCCTGTGCTATACAGTAGGTCCTTGTTGTTTTTCTATTTTATATATAGTAGTGTGTATGTGTTAATCCCAAACTCCTAATTTATTCCCCACCTCCCTTTCCCCTTAGGTAACCATAAATTTGTTTTCTATATGTGTAGATCTACTTCTGTTTTGTAAATAAGTTCATTTGTATCATTTTTTTTTTTTAGATTCCACATACAAGCGATATCGTATATTTGTCTTTGTCTGGCTTACTTCGCTTAGTGTGATAATCTCTAGGTCCATCTAACCCATCTATTCTTATCCATTAATTTATTTTGTTAAAAAATCCATTGTAGATGGAAAACTTTCTAAAATGTATTACATATTATCTTGATTTATTTAATGTAGTATCTTGAATAGACTTCAACTTTTCCTTGATCACTCAGGGGCCTGGGAGGTGATGTAATAAAGTCGTCAGGGATATTATAGTTTCTTCGCGGATTTTACCCTGCACTAATTGTTCCTAGGTTGCAATGAATTTTTGTGTCACCTTTCTAGTTTTTATATCTACACCTTCACGGCAAGGTACTCAGCTGTATTCTGCCTGTGGTTAGTGTTTGCCTCTGTGAGCCCAATCTTCCTTTTTCTAATCTGCTATAGAATGGGAAATAGATGAGCAAGCTACAGGAAAAAACAAACAAAAAAAAGGAGTCATAAGTTCCATGGGAAGTTCTAGAAGTTCTAATGGAAATACATGGTCTTTGTGACAACTCTTATGGTTGCTCGGGGTTGTTTTTTGGCTGAAACATAAGTAATGTTTGACTATGTAGGAATTACCATACATTTTAGAAGTTAGAGCCATTTACAGCAATACAGCCTGACTTGTTTATGTTGTATATGATCAATGTGTACTGAATTATACTCAATATTTTGTAATAACCTATAATGGAATATAATCTGAAAACAATAAAACGGAGTCACTTTTCCGTACACCTGAAACTAACACAATATTGTAAATCAACTATACTTCAATTCAAAAGAAAAAAAGATTCTCTAGTCTTCCAGTGGGTAGTCTAATATAGGTGAGGCATTTCCAAGGACAGTTTGCATTAGTCAAAATGAAATTGTGGACAAAGGAGAAACAGATAGGAATAGGACTTGCACGTAGCATTTTCCAAAGTAGATTTGACAGAATGCTGATTCTGAGAGAAACTGTGAAATAAAAGGTCCCGTGGCTAAATGAGTTCAGGAAATGTGGCCAACTCTATTCCCTGTTGCTGGAGATTCACCATAAATACTAGCATGTTAAGGGGCCTGAGAAGCCTTTCAGTAAAAAAATATGAAGAACTTTTTTGTACCTGGTGATCTGATGTTGGAACACCATCTTACTCCCTGCTTGAGAAAACAAGAGGAGAAGGCTGAAGGCTGCAATCCACAGAGAACTTGTCTCATTCTTAGTACCATTTGGCCCAGGAGAAAGCAACAGAGAGTGATCAGGCATAAACACAGCTGCTTTTATCCAAGGGACAGTCTTTTGTATGTAACAGATGCTCAGTAGATTTTGTTCCTGTGTGTAAATGAATAAGGACGATTCATGGGGAATCTGTGTTGAAAGAGGGCTGAAGTGATAAGGCAGAAAAGAATGGAATCAGACTCAGTCTCACTTAATAGTAATAGTTTATATTTATTAAGAACTCACTACGTGCCAGGCTTTATCCATATTGGCTCACTTAAGCATCATAATAATTTTGTGGGGAAGGTGCTAACATCATTCCCATTTTATGGCTGAAGAAATTTGGGCCACTGAGAGTTTAAATAAACTGCCTAAGGCCACACAACTAGTAAGTGGCAGAAATGGGATTCAAATCCTCTCTGGCTTTAGAGCCAATGCCTATAACCTTTCACTTTTGCAAGCCCATCACTTTTGAGTGCTGGCAATGGGGAAAGGAGATATGAAATAGGGACATTGCTCCAAAGGAGGAGATAATGGACATGGGAAGAGAGTACATAGACATGAAAAGATAAATTACTTTTCCAAGGTTAAGTGCCAAGATGAGTGAGATGCACAGTGGACTAGATGTATGGACAAGGTATTTAAAACCCGTAAGGTATGTTGTGTATGTAAAATATTCTCGAATTGTTATTAATGATAATGATACTGCTTTGGAGGAGAGATCTGAAGGGGATGGTGACTGTGGAGATAATAATAATAATAATAAAAAATAATAATAATGCTTTTTGTAGTTCTTTCCAGTTTACATAGCACTTTTGTATATTTTATTATGTTTATTTTTCTCTGCAAGCCTTAGGGGGTTATACTGTTTATATTCTTATTATTCCCATTGTCCATATGGGGAACTGAGGCCTAAGGGAGTTAAGTGATTGACCAAAAGGCCCCACAGCTAGTAGGCAATGGAGCCAGAATTGGAATCCCAGGTTGCTGATTCCAAAGCCTCGCCTTTTCCTCTATCCTCTACTCTCTCTTAAAGGAGGCAGATTTTAAGAGTACAGGGAGGAGGTTCCAGGCTTAGGGAACGTAGGGATTGTGGCTAGAAACAAGACTTCCCAGGGTGTGTTTCAGGAAGGTGGAATGGGCAAGCCTGGATGGAAGGGTTGGGGGTAACACGGAGGTGAGGCTGGAGAAGTGGGCTGGGCTTGTCTGTGATGGGCTCCCAATGCCCATGGAAGGAGTCAGGACATTATTCTGAGTTCATTGGGGAACCGTTCAAGGTTTTAAGCAGAAAAGTGAACGTGTGTGTGTGTGTGTGTGTGTAGACACACACTTATATCTGAAGATTAGTACAGAACTGATGGTAGGATATAATGGAGAGGGAGAACCTGAGGTCCTAGAACCACTTAGCAACTATTTAGAAAATCTTGGTGTACAACTTGCCAAGATGATTATACAGGCTCTGATATGATTTATGGGAGTAGGTGGGCAGTTAGAATTAACCCCTGGATGACCCTATAAATTCAGATGTGTGTTAAAATTCTCCATAGCACCAGAGGGCTGGCTTTCCCAGTGATTGTCCCCTGGTATCTCCGGATCCATCCCGTAGGTTCAAGAAGAGTATTGTGTGGGCTTGAAGTTGTCTGCCTCACTGTCCCATTTAGGCCTGGCAAAAAGAGAACCCCAGGAGGTGAAAGGAATATGTTTAGCTCATTTAAGACCTCTCTGAGCTCTAGACTTATTATTATTATTTTTAACATTTATTTATTTATTTAGGCTGCTCCAGGTCTTAGTTGCGGCATGTGAGATCCTCTTTGTGGCATGCGGGATCTTTAGTTGTGGCATGCACGTGGGATCTAGTTCCCCGACCAGGGATCGACCCCGGGCCCCCTGCATTGGGAGCGCGGAGTCTTACCCACTGGACCACTGGGAAGTCCTCTAGACTTATTTTTCGAGGCCCTATCCCACATTAATATATTACAATCCTCTCAACATAATATTAAACATGCAAGTAATATCTATTTGCATTGAATATAAAAATAATCATGGTGTAAAATGAAGAGGGCCTTGATTAAACAGTACAGAAATGAGATGTAAAAGGAAAGAGAAAACCCAAGGGATACCCTGAAGGCAGGATCCACAAGACTTTGATGATGCCGAGTTTGAGGAGGAAAAAGGAATCAGAGGATCCTACCTTTCGTACAGCCCTCATTGCAGCCTAGAAATCTAGGGGCATGATACCTGCCCAGGAGAAATAGTGAAGGGGGGGAATAGGAATTTCGATTTTGGACAGATTGAGATTGAGATGATGGTGATATCCAGCTAAGTAGGTAGAGATAAGGATTCAAAGTTTACAAACAGGAGACATTAAGACTGAAGATGTAGGTCTGTGAGTATGAGGGTGTCACCTGTATGCAGTTGATAGTTGAACTTATTAAGGAAGCTGGGTTCTCAGAGAAAGGCTGCATGTTGAGGAGGTGAGAGGCGGAAATGAAGACAAAAAGCGTGGGGAAAAAAAAAGGTTATTCCTCAGGTAAACAAATACCTGAGTGAGATCTTGCTGGAGTCAAAAGAGCCACGTGGATCCATATTTTACTTCTGTCATTTACTGCCATAAATGGCAAGTCCCATCACCTCTCTTCGCAGCTGTGATGTTTCCTCCTTCCGCTGCGAAATCAGAAACATAATTCTGTTTCTGCCCAAGTCATGAGGATAGTGTGGGGATCAAATGAGATACGGTCAAGATGTGGCTGTCTCCGCAGGCAGTCTCTTTCCAGCCAGTGCCAAACAGTATGCTTCAATCTGTATCAACCTTGACACAGACCTTGGCAAATAATCCACTAGCACAAAAAACATAAGTGAGCAATGCAGGCTTTACTGAAGATTTTGTAGAGCAGACTAGAAGAGGATTATATTACATCCCCTAAAGTATTCAGTTTCCATCAGCAATGACTTCCACGAAGTCCATTTTCCGTCACACTGATGCAGGTGGTTGATTTCCTTTCTTTTTGCCTCTGACTTGGCAAGTTCATCTTTGGTTTTCTGGAACTCTTCCTTCATGGTGGCCATCTCCTTCTCTGTCTTCGCACTCTTCAGCAGGGGCTTGATCTTGAAGAAGAGTTTCATCCAGGGCCAGTGCTTGACGTTCATGAAGGCATGTACATTATACTGGATGCAGAAAAGGACTTCTCTGAAATGACCGAAAAGTATCAGTGTAGATTGATCCATTAGAGACAATGTTATTGTTAGTATTATTTTTTTTACATACAAACTCCCCTTTTAATGACCCCCCCCCACATGTAAATGATGTGTCAAATTCTGTATATTTTATATGCAGGACACACACACACACACGCCCTCACACTCAGAGCGGTCCTCAGTATGACCACTCTGCTAATGTGCACTGCTCATACTGAACGATTGTGTGTTCTCAAGTCCCTGTCACATTAGCAAAGAAGCTGACTTTAGAGGAAGAATACTTTGTATATATGAGCAACACGTACCATTTTAAGAACATTTGAGAAATCACAATATTAGTGACTTGGGAGTGGGTGTGGCAGGTGTAAGTTAATTGTGCTGCTTGGCCTTCGGCACACTGACGTGACCTGTGAAAGGGCATGGCTTGCTTTCCTAATTGCCCACCTAAATTGAGCTTATGGTTTATCCTGTTTTCTTTGAAACCTCTCCTCTTATTTTAATTGCTGCCGAATTATCTACTCCATAAACAACTTTTGTTAGTTTCTTCACATAATAGACTGGCTTTTCTCAAGTCCTTTCAAATGCCTACTTCTTACCTGCTCAGTTAGATTGTTAATGTCTGAAGAGCATTTAGCTACAAAATTTGTTTTATTTAAATAACATTTTAAAATAGTAATAAAAGATATTCCTGCACACTGTAGCAATAGACTGGCAAGGTTTACCTGCCTTATAACAATGTGTGTGCCTCTTCAAGCTTGTTAAAATGGAGATTCTATTTCTGTAGGTCCAATTTATAAGAACCATATCTCTGAGAAGGCAGATATCATGACATAAACCATAATGTTGACACATGGAAAAGACTTGGGAAGACTTACACCACAGACGTAAATAAGTACAGATGAGCAAAATGAATGCAAAACGTGTGTGTAAGGACAGGGAATGCAGTAGTGCTGGGTGGATGGGTTGGATGAGGTTAATTAGAGGAAGCGGAAATGGAAGTCTTGAATTGGTAAAGAGATAAATTAGGCTGAGAGGGGAGGGCTTGTACAAACAAGAGAGAAGGAGATAAGCAAATTGTTTAGCCTGGCTGGAAAAGGCTGTGCGGTGGGAGATGATAGATGAGGTAGGGAATAGAGAGTGGCCTTGACAGACACACAGGCAACTTGGATTTGATGTGGGAGACCGTGGGGAACCGCAAACAGATATGGCATGATGAAAATAGTGCTTACTGCAAATGATTCCTGCTGCTGTATGTGAGATGAGTGAAAGGGAGAAACTGAGGGAGGAGAGAAGTTTTGAAGGGAATCCCAGTGTGAGGGGTTAAGCAGAGGCTGATGTGTTGTAAGAGTGAGTTCCGAACTGGGTGAGAAGTGCATGTTAACCACAAAATGAAAGAGTTACTGAGTAAGGAAGACCGATGTAAAGTCTCTAAGAGACCTTACAGTCCTTATCCTCTGCATGGTTACCTCCTTTGCAACATCTTCTGATATTCTACCCTCATTAGGAATCCCCTACAGATGGCTTGAGTTCTTGTTATAAGCTGGACCAACTTTTCATCTCTCATTTCTTCCAGAAGACCCAGCAGGCCAGCTTTGAAGAAAACCTGGAGAGAGGGAAAGTTCCAAATCATCGCCAGACTACAGGAGATACAGCCATGGCAGAGGACTTGGATCAGGTGTAAGTAATAGCCATACCTCTGTACGTCCAAATTTGTACTGGGTGTGATCAATATCAGTAGAGGCAAGAAGTTTCTCAGAAGCCTTCTTGCTGTCAATGAACTGTCCATCTGGAATAGCACTTGCATTTAAAGCTCTGTATCTGTTCAGTCGAAGAAAAGTAGAATGATTAGGAAGGTGTGATCATATATGAAAACGAAACGACACCAAAAAAAGTCAGTAAAAAGAGAAAAAGCAAAAGTAGAAAATCCAGCTGTCCTTTTAGGTTCAGGTAGTGAAACAATATGATTTTTCCACAAGCTAATGCATGCTTCCGTCCTATTTTTAAGAAATGCCACCTTCTCTAGCCTGTATTCTGTTCTTGCACCACAAGACTATATTATTTGACTTAATTTCGTAGTATTGATGAAGCAGGATACATAAAAACAATGAACAGAGGACAACAGTGAAAATGATTAATTAGTCACAGCATTCAGTGAAATATGACAGAGGGAGACTGGCCTTTGTTTAAAATCCCCATATAAGATTCGGCTTGGGAACCCCTTCCTGCCAATGCGGATGGCCTCCAGCACACCGTTGCACCTCAGCTGGTGCAGGACAAGATCATGCTCCATGGCGCCTAAAAATAAATCAGAGTACTTACTACTGGGCACTGAATTTTCAAACTTGTGCCTGTTTGATTATTTCATGCTCTTAGATCTTACCAGGAGTTTAGTTTCGTTGGGAATGATACACCGTACGAAGTGAGGGTGTGTGCTCCTCAGATTGGCCATCAGTTTATTTAAATATTCCTAGAAAACCAGGTAGAAGGGACTTGATGAGAAAGTTCTATTTCAGATTGCCTTTTTTGGTAATTATATGGAACGAACCTAGGCACTTTCTTAACTATATTAGGTAAAAGTCTATGAGGCTTCAGTTGTTCTGTGTTTTAAAGGTCTCAAGAGTTCTAGCCTGCCAAATAACTGAAAGGCTAAAGTGCTGGGAAGAAATGCAGCTCTCCCTGGTATTCATTTATGACACCTAGGATCTATCCTGTAAACAAACTGCAAATTCAGTAGCCTTGACACACAGCAAGTATTCTTGACCGGGAATCAGAAGACAAAAGACTACAGTCTCGCTTTGCCACTAATGAGCTCCTTGACTCTATAAAATCCCGTTTCTCTTTCTGGGCCTCATCTGAAAATAGTTGAGATTACCTCTAAGGCCTCTTTCATCTCTCTCTGTGCTAATATTTTTCACAGTAGTAGTTTACAGTGGTAACCTAGGTTAGCCACTGTCCAATGTTTGCCATTCCTTCCTTGAGTGTATTATTCCCTGGGACCTGTAACCTCTTGTTTTTTGGTTTTTGTTTTTGGAAGAGTCTAAAATCATAAGACTACATGACCTTGTGTGAGTGGATCTTGGGTACCTGAGAATGATCACAGTCTGAAGCATATGGGGGGAGTTATTCCAGAAATAGAGTAACTGATTATGACAGACAGTGGTGTTTTACTCCACCACAGAAAACTAGCAAGTAGCTATTTCTCAGTATTTCTTAGGTATATTCGTTGAGAAGGCAGAGGTGCTTTATTTTTCATATCTCAGTTAACTATTAGGAAATAAAGTGAGTAATGTGAGTTTCTAATCTTGCAATTATGTACAAGGATAAGTTGATGAAACAAGGGCATATTTGGTGAAATAATGCAAATTGGTAGTGAGAAAAAAAGAACAGGGCTGTTTTCTTGTTTAGGTCATACATAGTATCTGCATTTTAGTTTTAAAAAGAACGAGACTTAGCCATAGAAATCCTGACAAAGCAACCATTAGACCAGATGCTCCATATGTTCCCCTTTAGAAGAGCCAGTTTTTAAGCCATCTAAGAGAATCACATTATTTGTAGTAATGTTATTATTACTGTTATTCTTAAGAGAGATTTTTCTATCTTAATCATCAATCTAAATCACTAGGTTTGGCTTTAGATAATTTTCAGCTATTACAAAAAATTAAATCCACCTCAGAGGACAAAGATGTGATTTGGTGGAAGGATGTCCTAAAGGGTGTGTCTCAGGCTCAATTCTCAAAGGGGAACTCAGGAACATTGTCAAAGGGCAACATTAGTGGAATAAAGATACGGCTTTCCACAGGGAGACCTTTGAAGTCCAGCTGTGCTTCCTTAAAAATCGGCCTTATTATATAGCGAGAAAGCTTCGAAGGGCATTTTGGAATTCCTGAATACATTAGATGAGCATAATAAGGAATAAGAGGTAAAACATTCAGCCCTACAGGAGGAGTATTGCTTTGGCTGTACCCTGACAAGAAGGAATATTTGAAGTAATTCCTGTTAACATTCCATTCCCTCCTAATTTATTCTAAATCCTTTATTCTTATCCTAATTATGATAAGTCATAGAAACTGAACAGATTTTTCGAATGAAATTTGTACTTCACCCTGAAAAGGGCTAACACAGTCTGGAAAGAAGAGCCCTTCTTCTTAGCACCTTTCTTTGCGCCACTGTCTAAGATAAAAAGAAAACCCATCAACGAAAGTAGAGTCCCAGAGGCTGGAATGGTATGTGAACGTTCTGTGGGGAGAGGTTAATTTAGATCAGGGGCACAGAAAGTACCAGCTTCAGCACTAGCATATGTGGAAAAGAGACTGGCCAGAGTCTTCACTGCAGACGTCTGGTACAGCCCAACCACACTGCCATTCAGGGGGTCCTTGTTCTTGTCCAGCCAGCCGGCGATGTTGTAATCCACGGTGCCCGCGTAGTGAACCAGCGAGAAGTGGGCCTCGGCCCTGCCCTTGACCACTTTGGGCTTCTGGAAGTTGGCACACTTGCCCAGGTGCTGGTCATACAGCTTGTTCTTGAAGGAGGTGTCTGTGACCTTGGGGAACATGCACTCCTCTTCCAGGATGGAGAAGATACCCAGTGGCTGAATTCAGAAAAGTAGACATTGGTGTCAACCTATCTGGTCTCAAAAGATATAGACATAGTGGCTGTCGTTTGATTGAATTATGAGCACTCCTAATTAAATATATTTATAAAGTAAACCAGGGTCATAGCTCAAAGAGGTCCTTTTGTTATCACTAGAATGACTTTTCCACCATTCTTTCTCACATTCAATCCATAGCATTATTTTCAATTAAAAGAATAGCTGGATATAAACTCCAAATGTCAGCACTGCATAAGTGGGGGCGACTTATTAAAATGTTCTGTGATTATGTGATTACCACATTTCCCCCTGTTTGGTGAATTAATCTATTGTCAGAGTTTCATTTTTCTATGAAAAGGACTTACTGACTTAGAATGATGTTTACTTTATATGCAATAACTTAATGGTATAAATAATGCAAACCTTATTTAAGACATTTTGTGCATTTAATCCCTTAAAGATAGATTATGAAGAAGCATAGCAATTTGACTCTTGACTTCCAAACAGGTTACCTTTGATGTAAGCCCTAGCTGTGTGACCTGTGCATTAATTTTGATTTAGAAAATAGTGATTTCTATTGTTGACATCTTGGATCATAGTGGAGATAGATTTAGAACAAATGAGGTAGTTCTTCTAGTGAAGCAGACCATCTCATAGAGATGCTGCTTTAAACTTGGATCTGAGTCAGTGTTAGAACAGAACTTGTTACGACAAAATGAAGGTAAACACTCTCTGATTCTTCTTACGTAAAAGTTGAAAAGAGAAAGTCATTTCTAAAGTAATTTTCTAACTTGTTCTGATATCAGTCTATTTAAGATTACAGTAATACATTCTGGAGTTGCTTAAGGCACTTGGGAAAGTTATCCTTTCAGTTCAGGTGTCCTTTAGAAGTCAAACAGACCTTCTCGATGAGCTCAATGCAGGCGGCCAGGTCCATCCCGAAGTCGATGAACTCCCACTCGATGCCCTCCTTCTTGTACTCCTCCTGCTCCAGCACGAACATGTGGTGGTTGAAACACTGTTGCAGTTTCTCGTTGGTGAAGTTGATGCACAGCTGCTCCAGGGTGTTGAACTGCACAAAACCAAATTTCCAACATTAAGTGGATTTTTATAGCAGTAGAATTCATTACTGAAAAATCTTTTATTGAAAATATGTGGAATACAATAACGAAATAAAGTTTAAACTGATTGTTGTCTCTTCAGAAATCCCAGGGAAAAAATAATCATTTTTGACATGAACCCTTTTCATGATTTCTGAGCATTATTTAAAGGCACAGCTGTCAATCACACAGCAAGAGTTCTGGTAGAATCTACCTCTTTCCACCTCTGAAGATTGCATGGGCAAAAATGTGCATTAAAAGTATAACCATGATCCTATGAGTTATGGTTCAGATTTAAGGGTGAAAGTAATTCATTACAAAGCCTCACTTCTTTTACCCCCCCCCCATTCAAGATAAAGGTCACATTTTCACTTTTGGCGTCACCTTATTAAGGAAAGCTTTTCTTAAGACCTTTAGTTGATGTGCAGAGTGAAATTAATAGGCTAATTGCTCTTCTATTCATATCAAACATTTGGTAAATCCTCATTGTCAGGTCTGTGAAAGTGGGGACCTGATGTGGTATAGAAATTGAAGATCTGATGGAGTCTTTATAATAATTGACACCCTCATTTTATAGATGATAAAGCTGATGCCCCAGAGGGGAAATGGTGTGTGTCAGATGAATCTGGAAGAGGGAAGACTATGAACTGTCACTACGCTTCTACCTCTAGGCCGTTTCTCCTCCATGGGAGGTACCTTGTGTATGGACCAAACGTTACATAGCCAGGTTCCTGTCGTGGCTTTGCCTTATATGGCTGGAGGATCTTTAGCAAGTGTTTTGATTTTCTTGCATCTGTTTCTCCACATGTAATTAGAAGTAATATTAGTTACTCCTTCATGGGTTGTTGTGAAGATTAAATGAGGTAAGATTTTGAAGTGCTTAGTAGAGAAGCCAGAAATACAGGCTTCGTGATAAATGTTAGCTATTATTATTACTTCTGTTATTATCCAGTTACCTCCTAGCTGTTTCGTTCTAGGTGCCATGCTGGAGAGAGCAATGTAGACACTACAAGTGTAAATGAATAATAATACTCAGTATATCAAAACCCAAATTGCCTTTCTCCCACTTTTTATTAATATGAAGATAAACTCACATCAAAGATCTCAAAGCCAGCAATGTCCAAGACCCCGATGAAAAACTGCCTGGGCTGCTTGGTGTCCAGCTGCTGGTTGATGCGGGTGACCATCCACAGGAACATCTTCTCGTAGATGGCTTTGGCCAGAGCGCCCACTGCATTGTACACCTTCCTAGACAGAGTAATGTTTGTTGGCACTATGAAAGGCCTGGGATGTGTGTGATTCATTGAGGTTGTGCGCTTACCTGCTGCACAGTCTGGCCTTTGGTGACGTATTCATTGCCGACCTTGACCCTGGGATAGCAAAGGGCTTTGAGTAGATCAGCAGAGTTCAGACCCTGGAGATAGGCAGCTTTGTCAGCAACTGCAGAGACACAATTCAAGGAATGTTGTTTAACAGCAGATACTTCTTCAAGGTAGTCTTTCCATTTTCCTCCATCCATTTTCGTTATTATATAAATAAAAAGCTTTAAATAATTCTATAGAAGACCAGGTGAGGCTCTCTGTATATTAGAGCATGTACTTGCTAATAAATGGTCAGTCAGTTACACTGGCCTTTGGTGATTTGTTGCAAGCAACTCCTGAGAAATTTAACAACAATAAAAATATGTCCAGTGTTTATGGAAATAATTTATGTAACACAAAAGCCAGAGTCCCTGCTCTTAAGACACAGTAGGTGGGGGTGGAAGGTAAGATAAATACACCTTATCTCAATTTAGCTCCTCCCAATTTAACCTCAACGAATTAGTTTCTTTATCTGAAAATGTGAGGATTAAATTTTAGTGCGTGATTCCTACAGAGTCCCCTTCAAAAATTTTGTCAGTGGCTATGATGTAAATGAGGGAGAGAGAATGTTGAGCCAGGGTGGTCAGGAAAGGCTTAAAGGAGCAGATAACTTTAGCTTCCGTGGTAGATCCTGTAAGTTCCATGTTCTTTCCATACATAGAGTATATGATTTTTCTTTCTCAGTTTCTTTTTTATCTTACTTGTTACCTAGATTGTCTGAAGGTTAAATGTAGACAACACACACACACATGTGCACAGATGTCCTCCAACCCCAGCTCTGTGTTTGGGCGAGACCCTGTATCCCTCCACTAGGTTTACCCAGCTGGTACTGAAATAGACCAATATGCCAAGTTATCCTATATACCTTCTCGCCATTGCTAAGGCAAAGCAAGCTCATGGTTCTGTCTCATTCCCTCTCTAATGATCTGGCCCCAGGTTGTGCTTTTTAGATGTATCCTTGCAAGTGGCTATTAGGGTTCATTTGGGCTGCATAGAAAGATGGAGATATGGAGATGTGAGGAGGGAAAGGGGGTGAGGAAAGCATGCAGTGTGTGTAAATGTGTACCTGCCCCTCAGAAGTCCAGCTACAAAGGAAATGTGAGTTTAGAATAACCTTTTTTTTTTCTTGCCATATTCTCTAATTTAAACCCAGATGGAGGTTCATTTGGTACCTTCGGTGCCATCTGGCTCCGCTTGCTCCTCACGCTGCTTTTGCTTGAATTTCATGTTTCCATAATGCATCACAGCCCCTGTGATCTTGTAGATGGACACTTTCTCCTCAGGAGTAAAGCCCCGGATGTCAATGGCACTCTGCCAGGAGAAATGACAGGACAAAGTTAGGGCAGAAGAGACTTAACATATTTTGGAGAATTTACTCTATATTCTAAGGTAACCACACTTATAGTGTGGTTGCTATTGTCATTTCCATACATAATGGATTTTTAAAAAGTGAGTGTGTGTCTTACATCAGTGGCCATTAGCTCTTCTTGGTCATCAATGCTAGTGACTGTGATCTCCCCTTGACTGACGAAGGCATAGTCATATGGGTTGGTGGTGATCAGGTTCATTTCTGGATACATAGAATTCAGGGTGTATGTTTTACATTAGAAGTTGTTAACAAAAATATTAACTTTTGTCTGTGAACTTAAGTTCATCCTTACCAATCAGATCTGCCTTCTTATTGGAAGTGATCTGATAAAAAATATGGTAGCTTCTTTCTGCCTTTAACTGGAAAGTAACTCTAGACTTTTCTAGAAGATCTGGAAAGAGAGGGAAATAGACATTGAATTAGAAAAAAATATCAATGCTGCTGAGATATTAAATGAACTGCAGTGTCTTTGGCTAAAATTGGGGACATGACGTTCGGCTCCATTGAGATTTCAACGTGATGATGGATCCTGTTGGTACTACACGTAAGAATTCCAAATACGTATGGCAATTACCCAAGGTTCTCACCATCTAAGAGCAGAGAGTGAAGTATGCATGCTCTAGTAAAAATCAACTTTGCATATGGATGACCTGCGACCTCTGTATTATAGTTGATCCTTAATATCCCCTCCATCCTCAGATCACCTTAGATTCTTTGGTGAGGGACTTACCTTGGAAACACCTACCAAAGCTCAGATTGGGCTTCCCTGGTGGTGCAGTGGTTGAGAATCCACCTGCCAATGCAGGGGACACGGGTTCGAGCCCTGGCCTGGGAAGATCCCATATGCCGTGGAGCAACTGGGCCCGTGAGCCACAACTACTGAGCCTGCGCCTCTGGAGCCTGTGCTCCGCAACAAGAGAGGCCGCGATAGTGAGAGGCCTGCGCACCACGATGAAGAGTGGCCCCCGCTCGCCGCAACTAGAGAAAGCCCTTGCACAGAAACGAAGGCCCAACACAGCCAAAAATAAATAAATAAATAAATAAATTTATTTAAAAAAAAAAAAAAGTTCAGATCAAGAGCAAATCACAGGGGGCTTCCCTGGTGGTGCAGGGGTTAAGAATCCGCCCGCCAGTGCAGGAGACACGGGTTCGAGCCCTGGTCTGGGAAGATCCCACATGCCGCGGAGAAACTAGGCCCTTGAGCCACAATTACTGAGCCTGCGCATCTGGAGCCTGTGCTCCGCAACAAGAGAGGCCGCGATAGTGAGAGGCCCGCGCACCGCGATGAAGAGTGGCCCCCACTTGCCGCAACTAGAGAAAGCCCTCGCACGGAAACGAAGACCCAACACAGCCATAAATAAATAAATTAATTAATTAAAAAAAAAAAAGAGCAAATCACAGAAATGTATTGTAAGCCTATAGATAACTCATAGGAGTCCATAGATAGTCCTACTGTTTTTCCTGGAGAAAATGTCATAGTTGCTTCTGAGGCAGGAATTGCAGAATGTGTTATAGAGCCATCAGTCTGAGACTGAGGTAAATAGAGCACGCAGCGATTATGGATAAGTTTGGCATTAGCTCACGGGCAACACCGCCAGCAGGCTCAGTGCTCAACAAGTGTTGCAAAATATCCCTGCAAATGACATCACTTGTTTCTCTGTTTGATTTTCAATGGTCCTGTTACTCACATGTTTCAATATCAGCAGAAGCCAGTTTCCCTGTGGTACCGAAGTGGATCCTGATGAATTTACCCTTGCAAGTGAAAAAGATGATGTTATATACAAAACTGTTAGCACACGAGTAACAAGAGGTTGAGTTAATAACTCAGACATGCCTTTTCGGGCATTTAAGACCTGAGAACACCCTTCTGTGACCCAGAGACTCACAAAGCTAGAGGAGTTGTCATTCCTCACAGTCTTGGCGTTGCCAAAAGCCTCCAGCAGGGGGTTGGCACTGATGATTTGATCTTCCAGAGTCCCCTGCAGAGGCAAGAACAGTCCTCACATCTGGGGCTTCCTGCACGCCCTGCCAGTCTTGATTCTGACACGCCAGTCAGACCCACTTGCATTTTGCCAGTTTCCTCCTTCTTCTTCTCTCCAGTAACTGCAATTGTTGCAAAGTACTGGATCACACGCTTCGTGTTCACAGTCTTTCCTGCCCCAGATTCTCCACTGTCAAAGAGAAACCAGAGAAGAGATCAGAACTACAGCTCACATTGTCAACATCTAAGACGATCATCACAAACCGGAGAAGAAGAAAAAAATCACATACGTGATCAGGATGGACTGGTTCTCACGTTCTGTAAAAAAGAAATCAAGACCATCAGTTTTTAAAGATAGTACACATTCAGTACAAAGATTATTGACTCTGTAAAGATTAATCAGTTTATCCTTTTTAACATTTTGAAGATGTTGCCTGTGATCTTGGTTTTGTGTGTAGCTCCCAGATAGTACTTGCCTCTTGGAGTAAAACTTATGAAAATGAGAGGCAAAGAATCATCTGTTTCTTCTTAAAATATTATGAATTTTAAAACCTATGGGAAGTTTCAAACGTATACAGAGGTAGAGGCAATAATGTATAAAGAGCTCCTATGTACCCATCATACAGTTTCAACAGTTATTATTTGGCCAACTTTGTATAACCTGTACACCCATCCTAAACTCACTTGGTTATTTTAAAGAAAATTCCAGGCATCATATAATTTCATCTGTAACTACTTCAGTAAGAATCCTACAATTCTGAAGTTTCATTTAACAGATGAAGAAACAAACCCAGAGACAAATAAGTGACTTTTCCAATAGTTACATAGCTTATCAAGATGTTTAGGTCTATTTGACTTCCAGTTTATATATTTTTCTGCTACCTGGCCTCCTCCTGGTTTTTCATATGAATTTGACAGCTGGTAATACTAAAAAAAGAAGGGATCTGGAACTGTAAATGTTGGCGTTCATTTACTTTTATTTTCCTTTTTATTTTATACACGTTTCTAAGTAATAAAAATAAAAATTGTCACTAGTTATATGACTGATATGTTGGATATATACCAATTTTCTGATTTGTTAAATCTTTAATTCTATACTGATACAGATTTTAGAGCATTCTCAAATCTAAAAAAATCTATTCAGAGAAATAGATGCTAATTTGGGTGCTATTTAGATGTGGATATAGACTTTAGAGAACTTCAAAGCTCTATTCAGGGAAGTAGAGACAGATTTTGGAACATGTTCAGATTGATTTCTTTTTCCAATAGAAGAAAATACAAGAAAGAGCATATCACATCTAGTGGGAGCATAGATAAGAAAACAATGTTCTAGTCTCTAACCTCGTCAAATGCCACAGTTTGGGGTGGTTTTTATACAAAAATCATGTTTGGAGATAAGTAATCTTGAATTTGGAGCAGCCCCAAAACTTGGGGGAGTGGGGACCTCTGTAGGGGTGGTGGTGTACAGAGCAGTGTAAATGCAACTGTTAAGTGTTAAAACCTCTGGAATGAGCCCACATTTGGATAATTTCTGGAAGGTAGCTAGCTTCTGCTGACAACTAAACAGCAGTTTCCTGGCATGATATCCTTGTAGAACTGCTGGCCAATTTGTAATGGAAGATTCCTATTTTATCCCTTTCTCCACCCTCTTCTCCTTTAAAAGACAATTTAAAAACAGTGCAAAAAAACAAACAATCAAATAAAAAAAACAAAAAGGAACAAAATCTTCTCCAGTTTCTAATATCTCATGGAAGAACAGGAAACTCAGGAATTTAGAATATTTCCAAAGGCAACACATTTGGTGTGTGCCGATAAAAGGTTTCCATGCTGTATTTGGGCCTACAGTTCGCATCAAAGCCATTTGTTTATGCTTTGATAAGACAGGAATAACAGACTTTGATATAATTTTTAAAAAATATTTTCGGGACTTCCCTGGTGGTCCAGTAGTTAAGACTTTGCCTTCCAATGCAGGGGTTGCAGATTTGATCCCTGGTCAGGGAGCTAAGATCCCATGTGCCTCGCAGCCAAAAAACCAAAACATAAAACAGAAGCAATATTGTGACAAATTCAATAAAGACTTAAAAAAAAATGGTCCACGTCAAAAAAAAAAATCTTAAAAAAAAGTATTTTCAAAGAAAGAGGGATTTCTATTTTCTTCTATTCTTGTAGGAAAATGCTTCAAAATCTTTGAGAGGAAAGTCATAGCTGTTTCTTTACTCCTGTTCTACCCCAAAGGCTAGTGATATTAGCTGTGTCTTTTAAAGATAAAGAATTCACAAAGCTTTCCCGCTATGGCTGGTAACTATTTTCCTTGATTGCTGTGGATGTGGATATTTTTAAAAAATCTACTTGAACTTTTTTTCTGTCCAAATCAGAAAGTAAAAAATGTGAGAAAGCAACAACAAATATGTTTACAGAGGTCTACTAATTATTTCAACTAGGCTTCTGGCTACCAGCTGGGTTAGCTTGGGTAGGTCAATGAATTCAGTGAGCTTCACTTTACTCATCTATAGAATGGCTGCAGGGAAGAATATGTGATATTACAGCTCTGAAAGCTTCTTGAAAGCAGTGAAGCCCCATGTGGCTGCAATGTGTTATTGTAATCAAAGCCCAAAGTCTGTTTGTTCGTTAAAGATTTTATTTCCACATTTCTGTAAATAGATGCATCACTCACTCACCAGTCATCATGAACTGATAGGCGTTGTCAGAGACGGAGAAGATGCGGGGCGGGGCCTCCTGGCGCTTTTTGCCTTGGTAGGCAGCCCCCACCTCGGGGTTGTACACCGGCAGCCACTTGTAGGGGTTGACGGTGACACAGAAGAGGCCCGAGCAGGTCTGAGAAAATCAGAATATTCAACGTGTGGGATTTGTTTTTACTTGGAGAGATAGGTGGAATAAAGAGAGGTTGAAGGGCGCTCACACAGATCATCCAGGCTGCGTAACGCTCTTTGAGGTTGTACAGCACTGCTGGCTCGTGCAGGTGGGTCATCACGACCATGTCCTCAACCTTGTCATATTTGGGAGGGTTCATGGGGAAGACTTGGTCTTCTCTGACAGAGTCTGGCAAGTAAAGTAAGAGACAAGTTGGTATTAATGGTTGGAGGTAGGATTTATGTTTATCTGCTTTAATTATAAGACTACAGTTGTGGACACTTTCCATTATATTATTCGGTGTCTTTTAAATAAAGGCATGAAAATACATTCATCTTAGCGTTTGATGGTAAGAAAATCTGTTTCCTCTGATGAGCTAGAATACGTACTACTCTTTAAAAAGTACTTTTTTCCTCCCACATTTCCTTGTCCCAGGTTTATTTATCAGTTTATTTCATTTTACTTAAATGGGTTTAATTTTTCATTTTCCTGGCCATTTATTACAAGAAACTTCAATTTGGGGGACAGTAATGGGGATATTAATACATTGTTTATCTAAGTAGATAGTAATTGTTTTGATAGGAGAAGCTAGTTTTTGTTTCTCCCAAGTTTGGGGATTTAGACTGGGAAGTGAGAAATTGAAGGGAAATGCTGGAGGCCAAGCCTAGTGGCTTTAAAGTCCTGTGGGTAGTTGGGAAAGGGAGAAATGAGGTTACTGCTGAGAATTTCTTCTACCTTCCAAATCTTATGTCTGTTAATGGACCAGAAGGGTGTCTGTATTGGCAGTAGGCTTAGAGATTCTGAGCAACGAAGGCTTCAACTTGAAGCGAGGAGGTGGAGGAATAAAGCGGGGAGTATTTTCTCCTTATGTTTTTACTTACTGCTCCACGTTCTGTCTTTACAGTTACTTTCCCTCCTTCTTTGCTTTGTATGATGCTCTTCACATAGGATTCCTTGGGCTCCGCCACAAAGGCTGATGATTTAGCATTGAAGGGCCTGTTTTGGGCTTCAATCCGCTCCTTTTCCGATTTTCGAAGGTAGGGAGCAGCTTCGCCAAAAGCAGCCATCTCACCGTCCAAACTCGCACTCATGGCTGCGATTTATTTAGAGAGAATTTTGCCTTGGGGAAAAAATGAAGGAGAGGAGAAATAGAAACCGGAAGTTATGCATGTGAGCTAGGATTTGAAATGAAGGAAATGTTGAGGCTCCATCGCCTGCCTGGGCTGTAACTATTCTTCCAAGCTGTTGCTGACCAGTGTTCTCATACAGTAACCCTAGCACAGGGCTGGTTTGGCATGAGACTGCAGTTTGAGGCTTCATTTTTAGGGCTTTGAAAATTTCCTTCCCAGATGGTGTATCTTGATCTTCAGGGCTAGGGCATCTACAACTGAGTGAGAACGGAATCCTTGCATGTTTTATTCTCTAAACTGTAACAATATCTATAGCTAAGACTGTTGTTGATGGATTGTTTTATAGCAACTGTCATTCTTTAATCCCCACTTTTCCTTCTGCATAATGTTTGCATCTGCCATTTGCTAGGACAGTCATAGAGTTAGGAGGGAAGGTTTGTTTTGTGCAAATGGAGATTGATATCTTCCAAGCTATCGAAAACATCTTTGCCTTTTAGATGGCCATTTTTTCTCTCACAAGCCAAATAATTATTTTTAATGTCTACTTAATGTTAATATTTGGTGTTATATCTCTTGGTGGGTCATTAAAAAAACCCATAATAAATTCTTATCATTCTAGGTTTTTTGTTTTTTTTTGTCATTTGGCTTGTTACCAAGAGACTTAGCATTGCCTTAATTCCAAAATCTCTTTTAACATTCTCCTTTTGGCATGAGAGATTTCAACTGTCAGTTAACAGATCTAACCACAGAGAAATGAGAGCTTCAGCACGAAGAAGTTTCTTCATCCCACATAAATTCCACAGGCTTCTTTTCTTTCCGTCCAGAAAAAGAAAAGAGACAAAAATTTAAGAGTTCATCGCATGTATGTGAGCCATTGTCCTCCGTCGATAGGTATGTCTCTCAGTGTTGGTGTGTTACTTCGGTTGGGTCTTCCCTTTGCTCTCAGGCAGTGAATTACTTGGGGGGAGGGCCAGGATCTCTTCTAAATTAGGTATGATATTTAGCCCTCTGTGGGTGTAATACTTGTGATTTTTTAAACGAACAATAACAAACCTTTCTAAAAACTACAGTGAATCATGAAAAGGTAACTAAAATACTATGGTTTTAACAAGATGTTTGTTTTTGTTTACATTTTTAGATTAAGAATTTTTCTGGGTATTTAAAAATTATTGGTAAAATGTATAAGTATTCAATGCTTGTCAGGAGGGGGAGGTTGGCGTGGAATAGTCCATTGCCCCTGGACAGTTCTAAGTGCAGCTGAGAACTCACTGTCAAAATTCATTCTTTCCTAAATGGTCCTTTAATCCTGGAATTCAGGTGAGGGTGGTCTCTGAGAATAAGACATTCTGAAAAAATGATTTCCCAGCATTTATAAGCAGACGTTTGGAAGCACAATCTATTTACATAACTGCAAAAATATGGAAATGGTGTACAGTGAAGAGCTGCCCCCAGCTTCGTTAGCCTAAATGAATCCCCTCTGTCATCAATGAATGAATAAAGCAGAGTCTTACCTCTGGCTTCCAAATGAAGATGCAGGTTCAGAAGCGTCTAACACTGTAAAACAACAAGTTTCTTATTTAGTGAAGCTCTGAAATTCCAGTAAGGTAGTTACAGAATTAAAGTATTTCCCTGGTCTGAAACTTGGCTGTATGAAAATAAAAGTCAAAGTTGGGAGGAACAGTCTCATGCTCAGAGATGGGCCACGGGGTAAGCTGTTTCTGCCCCCGGAGTCCTTCAGGTCCCAAGGCCCCCATCACTTACCTCTGGGTTCTTGGTGGAGACGAAGCAGGAGGGCTCCTTCGTGCTTATGTAGGGGCTGATGTGCTGATGCTGCAGCTACCTCCTCTTTGTTAGAGCAAGACATTCGGCAGCATGAACCCTCAGAATAACTTGTACTGACGTTTGTCATATTTGGATATAATTAGAAGTATTCATATCACTTTGAGTATGTGAACCAATCTCCTATAAATAATTTGACAGCGACCAATTTGCTGGCAGAGATTGCTTTCTAGTGTGCTGGGAAGGTAATCTTTGACAGTGCCTGGTGGGGCCTCCTAAGAGCTATATTCATTTTGGCAAACTCTCTCGCACATGCCTGTGGTGACCCAGTGATCACATACTCAGCGACACATTGCTTTCAGGACCCTATAACCACTTTTCCTTCTTTGGTACCACAGGAACCCCCACCTCCTGCACACCCTTGGGCTGCTGCCAAGGCTCCCCCTTGGAGTCTGGGCTCGGGCAGCAGGGCCAAGGTGAGAGGAGATGCTATCCTGAGTCTCTACCGTCGGGTCAGTGCCCATCCACCCAACACTGAAAAAAATGATTATTTATTACAAAATTATATGTATTCATTGTAGGAAAAAATACAGATAAGCAAAGAGAAAAAAGCTCTATAATCCCAATATGCAGAGATAAGATATAGACATATAAGTACATATATGTCTTACAGCCTACTTTAAAAATTATATCACAGGTAATTTTCATACCACTAATGAAATTTACACCCTTATTCTTTCTTTTTTAAATTAATTAATTAATTAATTAATTTTGGCTGCGTTGGGTCTTCGTTGCTGCGTGCAGGCTTTCTCTAGTTGCGGCGAGTGGGGGCTACTCTTCATTGCGGAGCACGGGCTCTAGGTGCACGGGCCTCACTAGCTGTGGCATGTGGGCTCAGTAGCTGTGGCTCGCGGGCTGTAGAGCGCAGGCTCTGTAGCTGTGGTGCACAGGCTTAGCTGCTCCGTGGCTTGTGGGATCTTCCCGGACCAGGGCTCGAGCCTGTGTGCCCTGCATTAGCAGGCGTACTCTTAACCACTGCGCCACCAGGGAAGTCCCTACACCCTTATTCTTTAGACAAATTATATTATGATCATTCTTTTAAAATTAGAATCTTTTCTTTTTTTAATGGCTAGGGATATTGAGGTATAATTTATATACAGCAAAATTGACTCTTTTTAGCTGACGGTTATATGAAAGTTTTTCTGCTGCTATTTAAAAAATTTTTTTAATTTACAATAAAATTCACTTCTTTTGTTTTATAGTTCTATGAGTTTTTGCATGTGCACTCTTTCTTGTAACCACTGGCATAGACAGGATGCAGAACTTCATTTCTGTGAGTTTCGATAAACATGTGCTGTTGTGCAACCTCTTACGTTCTATTTATACGAAAAATTAAAGCCTTGTAGATTAGACTAAAATTAATTGGATTGCATCTAATGTCTCATCAAATATGATATTTGATGTATACTTTATATCTGGCTTTCTAATCATTGTAATCATAAATGTGAATTAAACTGTTCCATTTGTAGATATAAGGCCAAGAGAATTGAAAGCATACGCTTATACAAAGACTTGCACATAAATGTTCATAACAGCATTATCCATAATAGCTAAGTGGAAACAACCCACATGTCCATCAACAGACAAATGGATAAATAAAAGTGGTATATCCATACAGTGGTATATTATTCAGCCATGAAAAGGAATGAAGTACTGATACATGATACAACATGGATGAACCTTGAAAACACTAATGCTAAGTAAACGAAGCTGGATGCAATGTGTTCATATTTGAATAACAAGAACAGGCAAATCCATAGAGACAAACAGTAGATTAGTGGTTGCCAGACAGTGGTCTGGAAAGGAGAGATTGGGGAATGACCGCTAACGGGGTTTCTTTTTGAGGTGATGAAAATGTTCTGGAATTAGATAGTGGTTATGGTTGCATAACTTTGTGAATCTACTAAAACCACTGAATTGTTCATTCAAATGGTGAATTTTATACTATGTGAATTATATCTAAAAAATGCATTGGATTTTACCAGTGTTTTTTCTGTATCTATTGAAATTATATTTTTTTCTCCTCTCACTTGTTAATATAATGAACTGTGTTAGATTTCCTCACTTTTACTGTTATGCAATTCATGAAATAAAACCTATTGATTTAATGTTTAATTTCCTGCTGCTTTAAGTTTACGCATTTTTTTTTTAAATGTGGGATTTCTGCATCTGAGTTCATGTGGGACTAGGCCATAGTTGTCTTTTCTTGTGCTATCCTTTTCTGGTTTTGATATAGGATCGTGCTAGTTTTGTAAAATGAGTGCCTCCCATTTGTTTCTATTTTCTTCAACAGTGTGTTTAGGATGTGAATAATCTGTTCTATGAAGGCTTGGAACAGTTCCTTCAGGAAACTCTTTCTGCCTGTAGCCTCTTTGGAGGAGAAATCTTTCACTCTAATTTAAGGTTTTTCATGACTATTGATTAGTTTGTTCAGAGTTTCTACCTTTTTTTTTTTTTTTTTTTTTTGCCCATTTGGAGAATTTATATTTTCCTAGAAAATTGCCCATTTCATGTGGGTTTTTAGATTTTTTTGTGCCTATCTTTTTATAGTTAAAAAAACTCCTGTGTAGGCATCTATTCCTTTTAATTTTTTTAACATATTTTAATTTTGTTCTTTTTATTTTAAACCGTATTTGTCAAAGTTTTGTCTTTTGTGTTGGTCTTTTTAATTTAGATTTAGCAAATAAGGTTTTTTCTATTTTATTATTTTCTGCTTTTAATCTTATTCATTCCTTTATTTCTTAGGTTTATTATATCAGTCTTTAATCTAGCATCTTGAACTGAAAGCTAACTTCATTTATTTTCATTCTTTCTTATGATCGTGCATGTTTATTTATGGTTATAAATTTTTCTTTGGTTACTACTTTGGCTAAATCCCATGGGTTGATATGTAGTACCCTTGTATGATTGTCCTTCAATTATAATTATTTTAAAGCTTCTATTTCCATTCCAACTCCCAAATTATCTAAAGTTGTTTTTTTTTTTTTAATTTCCAGATGTATAAATTTGGGCTTTGGGGAGAGGATTCTCTTTTAGCTGATAGTTCTTTTTATCGTATGTGTGTGTGTGTGTGTTAGATTCTTCTATTGATATTTGCCTTTTAATATGTCATTATATTGTACATTAGTCATTTCCAATTCTGTTTGCAGTTAATTTTGAAAACATTGATTCAAGTTTATCTATCCACAGAGGATCTGATTGATTGAAGATGATGAAGGATGGTTTTGGGATGCAGAATTTTCTAAATCCTCCTGGAAGTCTGGCAACGTCTCCCTCCAGCCACAAGGCCCTGCCCCACACCCTGCAACAACCAATCTGGAAAACCAGACTTCAACCTCTGCAACAATAGGCCCCAAGGGTCAGGACTTGGCCAGTGACTCACAGCGTCGTCATTTTCAGTCTTTTCCATGTAGAACCAAATGCGGGGAAAGCCAAATATATTCCCCTAAGTAATCACTTAGGACGCCCCTCTTCCTATCAGCTTGTCTCCAGCCTCCCCCATCACAAGCTCTGGGCAGGACATGCCTTCCTTTTTTTGCCACCAGAAAGTGTCCCCACTCTTATGTGTGCCTGAGTCTCAGCCTGATGTGAGTGGTGGTGGCTGACTCCCGTGCTCTATAGACAAGTTCTGAGTAAATAGTGTCTGTTCTCATTTGGGGGGGTGTCTTTTTTCATATACACAGAGCTTAGTATGACAGGAAGCAAATAAAACTCATGATAATGTTTCCCATATTATTTAAAAAACACATTTATTAATCACCATTTTTTAAGTTGAGACATAATTCACATACAATAAAATTCACCCTTTGAAAAGTGTAGAATTTAGTGCTTTATAGTCTATTCACAAAATTGTGCAACCATCGGCACTAATACCAGAACATTTCATCACCTCAGAAAGTCTGAAAACTCTAGGTAGGATTCAAGTCTCATGGTTTTCTTCTCTTTCCTTCGATTTGCCTGCTTAGAGTAAACAGTGTCTCTGAGAGAGAATACTAGCAGCTGAGTTCTTGGCAATTTGTCCCCAAGTGAGTGGGGACTTGCTTTTTCTCCTGAAACGGTAGCTCTGTTTCCACCACTTGAAGTGAGTGCTCTAAGTGTATCCAGGAGGGAGTCAAGGCTCTGAGCACTAGTCCTGTCATCTGGCATCTCTGTGAGGATCGTGGAGTAGGGCAAGCGCTAATACAGCAACCTTCTCCTTTCCAACATTTACACCGACGTGCTCCAGACTCCATGAAGGCAGTGATGGTAAAGAGGGCACATGAGAGGTTATATTTCTCTCCCCTCAGCCATGGTCTTGACGAGGCTGTGACTCACTCCATAAGCGAGTCTGCGATGCAGTGAGCTCTGTCATGTGATGGACACAAGTGGAGGGATGAGCAAGGGCAGAAGTTCAAGGCCTGGTAGGGGAGGAGGTGTGTGGACGGGTAAGTTCAATACGTCCAGGGTCAGAGGTGCTGGCTAGAGGGCTGTGCAGGGCTGAGGGGGCAGGAGAAAGAGAAGAAACCCTTCAGCAGGACTGGCCCAGAGGGCAGAGTGGAGCCAATTTTGCTTTTCTTTTTTTTTTTTTTAATCCAATTTTTAATCTGTTTTCTCAGAATACAATTGACAATTTTGAAAACTCTAAAAAGTCAAAACAAAATACTCCCCTTCATTCTTGTTCCAAACCAGCCATTTTCCCCCTGTATAGGTAATTTTGTTCAGAAACTGGAAGCACTTTACAGAAAGCATTTTTCCCTTAATTGGTGCATTGAGGAGGATATAGTAGGTAGAGGAAAACTTAGGATACTATGGCCATATTTGAAGCTCTGGAGAGTCCTGAACCATCGAGAGTCTCCTATTAGTCTGTGAGCAGGGAAGACAGGAGGAAGCTACAGGAGACACAATGATAGTCAAAGTGGTGAGGTCCCAGGAAACGAGGAGGGAAAGAGGGACCTCAACCCACAGGAAAGGTCAGTCGGGGATCATCTTATCGTTTGGCAGCCCCGAGACCACTGGCTTGTGAAGTTGAGCCTGTCTGTCCTCATATCTGGTCATGAATGCATGGTATGTGTCGAGGTTAGGGAGGCAGCAACTGCGGACCCCAAGTTTGATATACACTCTGTTCACGCACACAAAATGGTGGACATTGCATCAAGGCTCTCTGACTTTTTAATGACTAATTCACCTGTAGCTTTTATTTATTGGGTTTTGTTATGTTCAGACATGTCATGTCAACTCATTTAATCACTCAACTCTCTTGAGAGGTTATTAAAGTATTTTCCACATGAGAACAGGGAGTTTTTTATTGGGGAATACTTTGCCTGTAGTCACTGCTGATAAATGGAGGAACATGTATATTGCCTGCCTTGTGCTAAGTCTGTAGATTTAACTGAAAGCATTGGGGAGAAGGGATATTTATGAATTCCCAAGTACACATTTTTGAATTGCCAGTCAGCTCACAATTAACATTCTGTTGTGGACTGTGCAGGTTATTTCACACCACCCTGCATGTGATGCTCCTTTATCATGAAAGTCACTCTGTATTCAGAGTGTGCCCAGTTCTGTGATGCATCTGAAAAACATACGCCAAGTCAGCCCAGAGGAACATTGGACTTGACATCAAACAGGGTTTGCGCTTTCGATACACACAGCTGCCTTTTCTCAGTACTGTCGCCCTCGACCATCACCTCTGGACATTTGGGGACATGGGGCAGCCTGAACCAGAATGTCCAGCATGTTTTTAGGAATCAGTGACTTTCAAGTCAGGTGACTGTGAACTTCATCCAGAATTGGGGTAATGTCAATTGCAGGTTTCTTTGAGTGAAATGTCTCTGGAATCTTGTTGAAGTCAATGTAGAACAATCCCTCCAATAGTGCCACAATTCTGTGAACGTATCAATCTTATTAATCTAACCTTCTGCATATTCCTTGGCCTTAGAGGAAACGATGGCTCTGTTGTTACTGGTGCTAAACTTCAACACAGCACCCACTGTTTCAGTCCCTCCCTTTCGGCGCTTTTCCTCATCTTGATCTCGCCAACATCCCACCCATTTTATTTTTCGTTTGTTTTACCCTTAAAGATATATTCTAATTGTCAATATCCTATAATATGTTTCCAATTACTGGTATATTCCTCCATTTCATACTTTTTCTCTGTGTTAAAGATCAATATTTTAAACATGTTCACAGACGGTAGCTTCAAGAAGAACCCATTTAGCTGAAGGTCAACAGTAAGTTTATGGGGATGAACCCCGCTGTCCACATTAGAGACATGATCTTAGGGTAAGAGGAATTCAGCACAACCACCTGACTGAAAGTGGACTTAAACGCTGGCCCCACAGAGGTTTTTGAATACTTTGCATTTGGAACCATATTGTCCCAAAGGCAAACTGTACCTTGAGTTTCAAAAGGGCAGTTGCTTAAATGTAACTCATGTATATAGTGTTTGAAAAACAAAGAAGACCTAAAAGTTAATCAGAAAACAATGGCAGTGAGAGGCTACGAAATAGAAAAATCTATGTGAATTCAGCAAAGTGAGACTCTGTGAATGTAAGTAACATGGGGGGTAGTTAGTGGAGACCATCACTGAGGGAGCATCCTAGAATTCATGTGTAGAGAACTAAAGAAATGAATTTTATGTGAGCAAACTTTTAACAGTCTTTCCTTTCCTTATCAGTAGCAGAGACTTCACACTGGAGAAGAGCCCACTGAATGTAACAAATATGAGGCGATTCACATAGAACTGAACTTTCACGCCACATGAGTGGCTTCTCACAGGACAGAAACCCTATGCTTGCAATCAATTCGGAAGAGCCTTCAGCCTTTATTCATCATGGAATTCACATAAGCTAATTTATACTGGAGTGAAACCATGCAGGTCTCATCAATGTGGGAAGGCGTTCAGGCAATGCTGTAACCTTAGATGACATGAGAAAACTCACCCTGAAGTGAACCCCTATATAGGTTATAAATGTGGAAGATAGTTTAGCTGGAGCCTCACATTTAAATACACCGGAAACTCACACTGGAGAGAAACCTTAATGTGATAAATGTGGGACACACTTCAGCAGAGCCTTAACTTTTATTCACACTGATGAACTCACAAGGTGAGAAGCCCTCTCTCTCGAAACACTGTAAAATCTGGGGCTTCAATTATTTTATTCCTTTTATGTTTTCACTTAATGTGCCCCTCATAACTTAAAATTGAATTATAAATAAATTTAATTTTTCACAAGAGTCCTAGTCCTGGAGAATTTGTGGACCCTGCCATGAAAATCCCAAGAACTCAATCAGGCCGGGGTTTATTCCTTCATCAGTATTTTTTAGCCAAAATTTTTTTTTCCCCACCAAGAACCGATAGATATGTCAGGACGGAGAAGTTGGAAGATCATTCCATAAACACAAAAATGTAAAACAACTATACCCCAATAAATAAAATAAGGTAAGATAAAATAAAATAAATCATTGCAGACATGGAGCGTTCCATTTTCAGATTTGGAGAGGGTAGGGGCTGCATGATACGGTCTGGCTCCTCTTCAGATAAATTGCTTTTACTTTGTTGGCCTAAAAACATTCATTATAACCCTAAAGTCCACTGACGTCTAATGGGTGAAAGCATGGTATTGTAGGGGTCTATAAAGCATGGGATGTTGCCTGCAACCTTTGTGTGTCTGTGTTCCTGTCTGTGTACATGCACACGCACACACACAAACATGCAAGCAAGGGAGAGAGCATATAGCATCCATCTGATCCTAAAGAGAAAATATGAGTCTGGAATCAATGGCATAAACGTGTCATCAGGAGAAAGAGCATCTAAGTTACCTTATTCATTAATGTATCAAATTTTCAATTACTAACAAATATTTACTGAAAGCTTCCAGGATTTCAGAACTTGGCTTGTTATGAGGACTAAGTTGTAAATATTACAATGTTCCTATCTTCATAGAACTCTACATAATAACGCAGTCAATTCAAATATACTGCAAAATAAAATTTCTGATATTAAAAATCAACTATACATAAGGGTTTACAAATCGTGTAAGTACAAAATGTTTGCTACTAATTTACAAAGAAAAGTTGCCACTTTATAAAATAAAATTGAGATTTATAACAGTGTCATTATAGAACTTTGGAAGGCCAAAAATTGTCAAAAAGACTGGGTTATTAAAAAATATTTGACAAAATTCTGAACCTTTGAAAAGCTATTCTGCAAGATTTGGGAAGAATAAAGATAGATTTCCATTTCTAACAGCCAAGATAATTGTTCAAAATATTATGAAATGAGTATTTTTAAATTAATTGTTCAATTACAAAATACACTTGAAAATCAATAATGGTTTTTATTAGAATACAAAAACTGCTGCACATGCCTATTAAAATACATTTAGCATCCATTTTATTCGAGATTCAGTGGGGCAACATTTTATTTATTCATTTATCTTCTTCCAGTTTTACTGAGATATAACTGACATAGAGCACAGTGTAACTTTACAGTGTATAATGATTTGACTTACATATGTTATGAAATGATTATCACACTAAATTTAGCGAACATTCAACATCTCATATAGACACAAAATTAGAGAAATAGAAAAAGGTGTTTTTCTTGTGATGGGAACCCTTAGAATTTATTCTCTTAACCACTTTTATGTATAGGAGACAGCAGTGTTAATTATCTTTATCATGTGCTATGTTGCATCCCTAGTACTTCATCTCTCTTATGGCTGGACGCTTGCAGTTTGGGCCACCTTTATCCAGTCCCACCTCTTCCCACGCCCTGCCTCTGGCGACCACAAATCAGACTGTTATTGGATGAGTTTGTTCGCTTGTTGGTTGGCTGTTGAAATATAACTGATCTACAACACTATGTTATTTCTTGTTACACAACAGAGTAATTTGGAATTTCTATACATTTCAAAAGGAGCACCGGGTCCTCTGCATAGGGAGGGGCCAGGGCACTGGCGCCTCTGAGGCCCTGGGCCCCGCCGCCAAGCTCAGGGACAGGCCCCTGTCTGCGGCGGAAGAGGTAGCCTCCAGGGGCCAGAGGAGATGCTGGGATCGCGCCCCTTCTCTCCGTCCTCCGACCCCAAGTTCCCGCGGCGGCGGCTGAGACCCCGGGCCGGGGTGTGCGCCGAGGGAGGGAAGCGGGTGCGGTTCCGGCCCCGCTGGGCTGAGCCCGGCCGGCGGGAAGCCCTCTGCCGGGCCGAGGAGCCGCTGTACCGCCCGTGGTGCTCCCATGACTGCCGCTTCCCCTGAGCCCGGAGGAGCGGGACCGTCTCCTGGGCCTGTAGGCCGCCCCGCTCCTCTCCTCGCCGCCTCCAGGGCTCCCGCCACGCATCCAGCACCTGCGACGTCAGCGAGTGGGCCAGGAGCTCGTGCGGGGATGGGGGGATGGGCCCAGCCGCGATCGCCGCCCCACCCAGGAGCCCTGCCGTGTGCTCCGCCCACCCCGCGGTCGCTCCTTCCCGGACCTGCCGGCCGAGCTGCAGGCGGAGGCAGGGAGACAAGGAAGCCAGAGGCGCCGTCGGGGGTCTCCCGGTCGGTCCGGGGACACCAGGCCGCTTCCATTTCTGGCTCCAGCGGCTTCCTGGTCTGTAGCCTCTGAGCCGGAGGACGCAGCGCTGGGCCGCTTCGCTGTCTGCACGCTGCGCGCACGGCCGGCCCTGGAACAACAATGCGGGGGTCAACTACACACTGCACCCCGCGTGCTACTTCTTTGATCTTTGTCTCTGGTGTGAAAGGGCCCAGATTTCCCATCCTGGGCGAAAGAAATGTTCTTTATAAATATTTTGTAAAAGGTGTTCTGTCCCCTGCCAAAATAAGATGTTAGGTGACTTGAACTGTCAGAGTCATCCGCTGGTGTTGGCCGTGAGGCTGAAGAACAGGTCATGGCCCCAACCCCCTTTGGGTGCACAGAACCCGCAACAGCTGCCAGACTCCGCTGGCCATTAGCCCTCAGAGAAGCTGGACCCTTAGCGGCTGGACTCCAAGCCAGGGGTGGGGCTGGAAAGGCGGCTTTCTGACCTTCTGGGAGCCACAGAAGTTAGTGGTGAATTGATGGATGAGCCCAGCGAGTAACTATTGCTCAGAACTCTTTGGGCCCCTGCACGCGGCCGGACAGGGAGCACAGGGACAGGACAGTGTCACTAACTGCTGGTGGCTGGGGACGCCAGCACGAGGGCACCATACATGAGCACAGGCGGGCACCCTGGGGGAGGAATTTATCCCCTCACATCTTGGGCAGATTTTGGTAATTTGTTTTTTGTTTTGATTTTAGTTTTCATATTTTCTGGCGCAGGGCTAGTACAATCAATTCGTTTTGGAATGCTGGTCTCTAAGGAGGGATGTTTGCACTGTAACTCGAGAGAACAGGCCATTGCCTCCTACATCCCATCGATCAAATTCCACACCCAGCTTGTGCTGGTAGGAACTGCAAGCTAAGTATGGTTTTTATATTTTTAAATGGTTGAAAATAATTCATAAAAAGACTATTTGCAACACACGAAAATTATATAGCATTCAAATTTCCTTGTCTATAAATAATGTTTTATTGAATCACAGTTATACTCCTTTATTTACATTTTACTGTAGCTGCTTTTTGGCTACAATGACTGAGCTGAGTAGAAACGACAGACATCATATGGCGAATTTAAAATATTTACTCTCTGGTCCTTTACACAAGTTTGCCAACCCCTGTTCTAGAAAAGTGGGGAAAAAATTTTTTTTTGAAACATGTATGCTGGGATTTATACTTTTAAAACAGTTAAACTTTTAGCGAATTTTGTCCCTGGAAACAAACTTAGGTAGAAGTAAATATGTTACATTACTCTCAGTAATCTCAGTTATAACAAACACTAATTCACAATTATTCCTGCACTGAGGAAGGGAATCCACCTGCAGATTTTTTCATTTTCATCTAAGAAATAATCACAAATTAGTGTAACTAAAACCTAGCACCCATCTGAATTAGCATCAACTGCAAAAACTGCTAGATATTTCTGAACCTCAAAATAGGACATTGTAAGCCATAAAAGTATTTACTTTACATTTTGCTTTGGTGACATCTCTTGACTGTGGCAGTGTTGTTTACTAAAGTTAATTGATCATGGAGAATTTCATCAAGAATCATTTTCTAGTAGAAAACTATCAAGAGTTAATGCACTATAATTCACACTAGAGTAAAATAAACTAGAAAACAATCACACTGATGAAGCAATGAATATGTAATTTACATAAGAATATAAAAATATGTAACAACAAAAAAATCACTTATTACCTTATTTTCTGTTATTAAATATAAAAACATATTATGCATCTTCCAGGTATTCTTGCATGTGGTAAGCCATTTCTTTCTTAAAAGGGCATTATTGCATAATGAAACACATAGGTAAATGCATTTTTAGATTTTTATTTTGTATTTAGGAAAACACTTAAGTTCAAATTTACCAATAGTGTATATAATCGCATTGACACTATATACACTACAGAACACACTGGGAAATTCTGGATTTTATGATAATAATGTGTTATTCTGGATTGTTTTAGATTATCAAAAAAAAAATAGAAAGAAATTAAGAGTCCAATATAAAGAGCAAGATAGCAATCCTCTTGTCTGTTATCCTTTAAAATGGTAACCGGTTGAATTTTGAATAAAATGGATGATGGAAGGAATTTTAAGAGGCACGTGCAGCAGAATTTTTATCATTGTAAGAATCGTTACTGATTTTCAAACATATAGTTTTGAATTCTAACAATTTTAAAAGTACTTATTTTGGAATATAGAGAACAGCAAACCTGGATCTTAAGACAGGAAATCTAGCTTTGCTCTCCCCAATTCATGCAGACTAGCTTTTCCAAAATTGAGAATTTTGTAAAATATTTTTACTAACCAGTCTTTCTAAAAATATATAACCTTTCAAAGTTCCGGAATTGAGACTGTTTTAAATGTCAATTTTATTTTATGAAGTGCCAACTTTTTATTGTAGACTGGTAGTGATATTTTGTAACTATACAATGTATGAACATGTCTTTTTTTTAAATGTCAGAAATTTTATTTTGCAATTTATTCTTATTGCCTGCATTAGAATACAGAGTTCTAGGAAGAGAAATGTGTTGTGTTATTTATAGTTTAATCATCATAACAATCCAAGTTCTGAAATGTTGGAAGTTCTCATTAAATATTTAATAACGGTAAAGTTGATAAATGAATGAACAAGGTGATTTAGCTTATTTCTCTCCTGCATGAATCCTTTATGCCAATAATTCCTGAGTCGCATTTTCCCTTTATGATCAGATAGTGGCTACAGTGTCCCTCCCTTGCATGGGTGTGTGTGTGTGTGCACTCAGATACACGTACACACAGTAATGTTGCAGCTATCATCTTGGGCTTTAAAAAAATTTTGTTTTTAAAGATTTTTTTTTTTTGAAGTGGACCATTTTTAAAGTATTTTATTGAATTTGTTACAATATTGTTACTGTTTTATATTTTGGTTTTTGAGCTGCGAGCCATGTGAGATCTTAGCTCCCCGACCAGGGATCGAACCCGCATTCCCTGCATTGGAAGGTGAAGTCTTAACCTCTGGAATGCTAGGAAAGTCCCCATGATGGGCTTTATAGGCCCTAGAATACCATTTCTCAACCCATTAGACTTCAATGGACCTCAGGGCTATAACGAATGTTTTGGCCAACAAAGAAAGAGAAATTGAACTGAAAAAGGGCCAGAACTCATCATGCAGCCTGTATGCTCTCCCTAGCTAGCCTTCTTGAAGGTTTAATTGACAAAATAGACATTGTCTCTATGCTGATCTTCCTCCCGGAATTTTTTTTTTTTTTTTTAATCATCACCTTTTGTGACCAGGATTCTTTCTTTATTTATTTACGGCTGTGTTGGGTCTTCGTTTCTGTGCGAAGGCTTTCTCTAGTTGCGGCAAGTGGGGGCCACTCTTCATCGCGGTGCGCGGGCCTCTCATTTTCGCGGCCTCTCTTGTTGCGGAGCACAGGCTCCAAACGTGCAGGCTCAGTAATTGTGGCTTACGGGCCTAGCTGCTCTGCGGCATGTGGCATCTTCCCAGACCAGGGCTCGAACCCGTGTCCCCTGCATTGGCAGGCGGATTCTCAACCACTGCGCCACCAGGGAAGCCTCGGAACTTTTTTTAGTACCATTTTTCTAGATGAAAGAGTAAAGCTTTAAACGTAGACTTACCAATGGCTCTCTGAGGGATCTCCTTTGTGTTTAAATGATTTAGTATATGCACCACTTATTGTTCGAATACATTCTTAAAGTACAACTCTTTTTATGTCTGCAAAGATCATTCACCTTCTCAGTCCTGAAGATATCTATCTGTTCTTCCTGGACAAAACAAACAAAGAAACCCTTGGCTACAAAATGCTAAGTAGGGATTAAACCACCGTCTGACTCTGAATTCTTGAGTTCTTCCTGTCCGTGTACCCACAATTATTCACCTTTGTTTAAATATAATTAATATATAATTCTTTTTTAAAGTCATGTGGGAAATAGTAAATGAAAGTTAAGTAATAGAATTAATTGAAACAGCAGAGGTTAATCACAAAGTATGTGTGTATTTATCCTTGAAGCCATTCATCCTGAACGTGTATACACATATTTGGACGCTAATGTAAGAGTTAACACACATCATACTATGTTTTACATTTTCAGTTAACATTCAACGTTGTTTCCTGATTGATCCCAGTCTTTGTAATTATGATTATAATTTTATAAAGACAGAAAGTGTCTAACTGATCAACAGTGACAGAGTATTAACTGAAAATGGGCCCATTCTTACTCATCCCAATATTTCATGATTTTGAATGACACATACCCACTCAGTAGTGTTTACATATTTGCAAATACTGATCTACTGAAGCAGGTTTGCTTCGTTTCTTCTTACTTGATACTGAATATTGCTTTCAGCACTTCTCAAAACCCTTCACCATCTACATCTTTATATTGTATATTTAATAAAAAGACAATTGCTGAAGGACTTAATTATTGTCTCAATTGCATGCTAACACATTCTTTATAGACTATTTCCCCAGTATGAGTTTTCTGATGTGACTAGCAAGTGAAAGATTTTCCACATTGTCTTTAGAATTGGCATCTCCTCAGTGTGAGCACTTTCTTGTTCACTCAGGAATAAGGAATCAGTGAAGAATGTCCTTCCTTCATTACACTGAGACTATTTTTTCAGTGTGAACCCTCTCATGTCCAATGACGAATGTGACTCTAGCATTCATTTCATCGGATTTCTTCTACAGCAGTGATTAGATGGTGTACCCCTAGAGGGCTCTCCTCGTAGTAAACCTTGGGCTGTCTTCTCTACTGTGTCAGGGATGAAGCCCACTCTGAGTTCTCTGTGCATTCTGAGGCTGGAGCTCCACCTGAAGGCTCTTCCACCACGATTCCAGGGTCAGGGTTTCTCTCCACATGACTTTCCTGGTGGTTTAAAAGGGATCATTTCTGGCTGAAGGCTCCATATCATTGATTACAGACACAGGGTTTCTACTCTGTATAAATTCTCTGGTGTTTATAAAAGTGGGAGCTCTGGGTAAAGGCTGCACCACATGGATTCCAGACATAGGGTGTCTCTCCTGTCAGTTTTCTAGTGCGTGTAAACGTGAGAGCTGCGTTTAAAGGCTCTTCCACATTCATAGCATTTGTAGGGTTTCTCATCAGTGTGAATTCTCCCCGATGACTAAGGTTATGGCTTTGACTAAATGCTTTCTCACATAAATGATATTCATTGTGGTTTCTCTCCTGTGTGAATGTGCTCATGACATCGAAGTGTTGGATGGTCACTGAAAGCTCTTCCACAGTCATTCCAAACATAGGGCTTCTCTCCTGCGTGAGTTTATTGGTGTGAATAAAAGTCAGCTCTCTGCTGTATTACCTTTATAAGGTTCGTCTTCTCCAGTGTGAGCTGTTGGTGTATAAATGCGAGGCTTCAGATGAATTATTTCCCACGTTCAGGACATTTGCAAGAGTGACTCCAGGGTGCACTCTCTCATGTTGTCTAAGGTTGGAGAGTGACTAAAAACCTTCCACATCCTGAGATCTGTATGGTTTCTCTCTAGTATAATTAGCTTATGCCAATTCAGTGATGAATAATGGCTGAAGTCTCTCCCATTTGGGCTGAAAGTATAACACATGTGGATTTAAGGTTGTTGTATGTGAAATGTCCTCATATTCATTGCATTCAGTGGGCTCTTCTCCAGCATGAAATCCCTGCTATTGACAAGGAAAAGGAGGCTGTTAAAAATTACTCACATAATATTTATTCAGTCATTTCTCTACATGTGAATTCTAGGCGTCTCTCTCAGTGATGGTCTTCATTGAAAATCTCCCTATGTTACTCACATTCACAGGTCGTGTTACTTTGCTGAATTCACACAGATTTTCTATCTGGTAAACGCTCACTGGTCCTAGCTTTCTGATTAAGTTTTAGGTCTTCTTTATGTTTCAAACACTATATCCATGAGCTATGTTTAATCACTCACCTTTTCACTGAAGCCCAGGTTAGAGTTTGACATGTAATGTCAGATGACATGGGTCCTCAGATTGCTCCATCCTCCGTTACATCGATAGAAAACCTCCTGGCCACATGTCCAAAGCCACGGAGGGCAGAGCTAGGGTTGAGGTTCTGATGTCGCTGATTCCCACATGGGGAGGAACCGAGGTGACTGAGGGCAAGGGCATCTGGTGGGGCAGGGGGTGCAACAGGGAAGGTGGGGTGCTAAAGGCCTGGAATGGGTGTTGGAGAACAAATGTTGGTGCCTTTCACCAAGTATTATTAAATGAGAATTTTGCGAGAGGTGTCCTTGCTGTGGAGACAAGACTCTCCAGGAGACCATGGTAAGGGTTACCTGGGAATTAGTGTTAATCCTAGGAACTGAATATTAATAAAATAATAACTTTGAACAGTAAGTCAAGTCAAAGTATAACACCCCATAATTTGCATTGTTTTCTGCAAAATGGGGATATTATATCCTCCTTACATGCCGAGTAGCCAATGCAGCCTTGTTTTTGACCATGGGAGGAAAAAGTGTTCCTTCTGTCTGCACATGACTGTGGGTTAGGTGGGAGGGGTCACTCCCAGCTGAGTGGTTGGGGATTCATGCCTGGTGTATCTAACAATACTTTGAAAGGCTGGGTTCTGAAGGCTGCTTTCTTTTTCCTCAGATTTATCTGCTTGATTTTCGGATTGTCCCTGCATAAGGGTGCAGAGGAGGGCAGGTGGTGGCAGAGTTCCTGATAATGAAACAACAGGTGAGAAAACAAACTTACTTTGATTCCTGAATTGATCCATCTTTTGCCAAATGGTCAGGTTTCTACTTTGGGTCCGGATTTTCTAAGTGCACCCAGGAAATATTAACGCCAGTTATGTTCACCACCCTGTTAGGGATATGGCAGGTCAGGGACCAATGAAGAAATACTCTCTTTCCCAACATTTACTTTCACTTGTTCCAGCCTCCATTAAGCTGTGACCTCACAGAAGACGGGAGAGGTTTTTTCCTTCTCTTTTTTTAAAGGTCATCCCTTGGGCACAGCGACCTCCTTCATCATGTTACTGGCTGCAGTGGACTTAGGAATGCGGTGAACACAGGGGCTAGAGAATGACTCAGAGCAGAAATCTCTAGGCCAGTGGGGAGCAGGCGTTTCATCAGGTGAGTCCTGTGTCATAGGTGCTGGTGTGAGTGGGGGTTTGGTGAGAGATAGCAATAAAGAATCATTTATTTTTCCTAATTTTAAAAAGATTAACTTTCTACAGAGTACTCATAAACATTTTGATAGCTTCAAAAAGATAAACGTAAGCTCCTTAACAAAGTTGTTCACATAACCCTTTTCCTTTGTGTTCTTAACCTTCATTCAAATTAGAAAGTTGAATGCAATGTCTGCAGATTCTTATTTTCTTAATTTGGACTGTGTATGGAGGAGAAGGGGCACAGTACAGAGAACAAAATGTAGAGCACTGGACAGCAAATGACAGTCTGGGGAGCTCCAAGACCTCACTCCGCCAGAGTGACATGAATAAAACAACCAGGATCTGCCTGAATGAGCTGGGGTTCTAGCCCAGGGAACCCCAGAAGTGGCAATAATGGGCTTTCTGATCCCACCATTGTCAGCCCTGGTAAGTGTTCTTATTAGACCCGGGGGATGTGTGTGTATGTGCTGTGTGTGTGTCTTTCTTCTCCTGGCAACCCTGGACTTGCCGAGTGTGCATCAGTGTTTCATGAAAGCCATGGCCATGTGGTGCTAAAGTTATAAGACCCTCTCAGTCTTGTATCTTCCTGCGTTGGATACATAAAATTTCTCTAATAGGTCCAGATGCAAATGTTCAGCTGTCTCCTTGGCTCCTACCTGCAATGGCATGGGGATGTCTTTTCCTTGGGAAAGCAGCTCTAGGCTCATGGAGAGAAGAGCGGCACACGTGTAGGGTGGGCAGAGATAATTGGAGCAAGCAAGTGAATTGCTAAGGTCTCCTGATAAGGAGGTAAGAGGCTGGGCACTAAGGGAACCCAGGTCTGCAGAGTCAGGGTTCCGACTGCAGAATTTTCCACATTAGCGTGAGGAGCGCGTCTCCTTCGCGGCAGCCTCCTGCCCAAATCTTCCCAGCCTTGTCGGCTGCTGGGGTCCCGTCGTGCCGTGCCGAGCCGAACCGGCAGGTAGCTACGAGGCGGACGCCCCGAGACGAACTCGAGCGTTTGGGCGGTCGGAGCTGATCCCTCGCCGCCCAGCGATCAGAATCCATCCCGCTGACGTTCGAGCCCGTTGTCGGGAGCCACCAGGCGGCCGCTTTTATATTGTCCCTTCCCTCCTGAGCTTCGGTGACCTTCGCGAGGGATGTGACTCGCCCGCCAGGCGCGGGGCAGAGTTCCGGGAGGCCGCTGACGTTGGCGGCGACCATCCCGGTGATGCGGAGTGGTGAGCGCGTCCTGCTCTCACCGGAGACTGAATGTGGAGAGCAGTGTGTTGTGGGGCCGGCGCTGAGCTCCCTCGGATGGTTGTGGGGAGGTCTGCGCCGGTCGACCAGCACTCCCTGGTGCCCCTTGTCCCGCTGAGACTTCCCGTCCTGCTATGCGTGACCAGGAGAGGATGTCCGTGCACGACGTCGTCCTCCGTGTGTCACGATCCGTCGGTGCGTCCTCGCCGGCTTGGGGACCCGGGTCCATCCCGGTGCAGTCGAGGCAGTGGGGCTGCTCACCGTGGGCCACTTCAGTTTCTCCGTGTTCCACGCGAGGCGGTCACGGGGGCGAAACTTGCCCGAGGCAGGGGCACGGGATGCTTGCCAAGAGACGTGATCCACCCGGCAGATTGAACCGGCGTCTACGCGGGGAGCTCCCGTCCCCAATCCTTGGTCACCTCGTCAGCGTGGCGCTTGCGTTTGTGCAGGTCTCCTCGCCGCGGACTGTCGTGGGCAAGCGGGAAGGGTGCTCGTGGAGGGCCGGCAGTCCCTCCTAGGCTTCGGTGGTCGTAGGTTGTAGTCGTTTCTCTTTGGGAAACAGGGACCGCCCGGGGCCTCCGGTGATGGTCGTGAGCAGACCCGAGCCTGGCCGCGGTCCTGGGTGGGCGTGGTTGTCGGTAGCTTCTCTGAAGAAGCTCTGCAGACAGGGAAAGGCATACAGATGCACGGGCGGATGGGAGGATCCCCCAGGGCGAGAAATGGGACCGATGGTGGCATGGGTCGAGGACGGGTGTCAGGGGCGTGGCGGTGCGCCTTCGCCGGTGTGCGATCTGGATCCTTCCTGTTGAGGTTCACACCAGTTACACGTGACTTGGAGTCTGCAGCGCAAGGTCGACCAGATGGCCGGATTTCGGTATTGGGGTAAGAAGAAAATTTAATGAATTAAATTTTTTTTTGTTGTGAGATTCACTACAATGTGAACATTAGTGAAATGAGAAATCCTTATATTTACAGTAAATCGACATTACTGTAATAACTACTATCATTTGCAATTTTTTCACAAAATGCTGATTTATGAAATTTAAAATATATTTAGTACAATTTTTTGTGATACAAGTCTGCTAATGAGAAAACTGGAATTCTTTTGCAAGGGGGATGCCATTTAGCTTATTAGAGATTCCTATCATCAAAATTTAAGTTGTTAATCCTGACTTATAAGGAGATTTTGCATGGTTTACATATTTCATATTTGAAAATTCTTTTCACACATATATATACTACCAAATACTGCAGTTCATGAGCATATGATTTTAATTGAGCATATTCATTGCTTGGAAGGAATTTATAAAATTCCGTTAGATTCTTCTATTGATATTTGCCTTTTAATATGTTATTATATTGTACATTAGTCATTTCTAATTCTGTTTGCAGTTAATTTTAAAAACATTGATTCAAGTTTATCTATCCACAGAGGATCTGATTGATTGAAGATGGTGAAGGAGCGTTTTGGGATGCAGAATTTTCTAAATCCACCTGGAAGTCTGGGAACCTCTCCCTCCAGCCACAAGGCCCTGCCCCACACCCTGCAACAACCAATCTGGAAAACCAGACTTCAACCTCTGCAACAATAGGCCCCAAGGGTCAGGACTTGGTCAGTGACTCACAGCTTCGTCATTTTCAGTCTTTTCCATGTAGAACCAAATGCGGGGAAAGCCAAATATATTCCCCTAAGTAATCACTTAGGACGCCCCTCTTCCTATCAGCTTGTCTCCAGCCTCCCCCATCACAAGCTCTGGGCAGGACATGCCTTCCTTTTTTTGCCACCAGAAAGTGTCCCCACTCTTATGTGGGCCTGAGTCTCAGCCTGATGTGAGGGGTGTTGGCTGACTCCCATGCTCTATAGACAAGTTCTGAGTAAATAGTGATTGTTCTCATTTGGGGGGGGGGGGCGCTGTGTGTTTCTTTTTTCATATCCCAGAGCTTAGTAGGGCAGGAAGCAAATAAAACTCATGATAATGATCCCCATGTTATTTTAAAAATCACATTTATTAATCACTATTTTTTAAGTTGAGACACAATTCACGTACCATAAAATTCACCCTTTGAAAAGTGTAGAATTTAGTGATTTATAATCTATTCACAAAGTTGTGCAACCATCGGCACTAATACCAGAACATTTCATCACCTCAAAAAGAAACGCCATCCCCATTAGTCCATTCTATTCCACCTATGCTCAGGCCGTGGCTACCACAAATCTGCTTTCTGTCTCTACAGATATGCCTACTCTCAATATTTCATGTGACTGGAATCATAAAATATGTGCCCTTTATGTCTGGCTTCTTATACTGAATATCATGCTTTTGAGGCTCATGTTTTAGAATGTATCAGTACTGTACTCCTTCGTTTGGCCTAAGAATTTTTCTTTTTAAGTGATAAGATTTTACGTACATTCACATGCCATCTGGATTTGTTTTTCTAAAAAATATATTTTCAATTTTAACCATTTAAAGTCTACAGTTGACTAACATTAAGTACCACTTCCCTGCCTGACCCCAACTTACCCGACTCACCTGGAGCTGTCAGTAGGCCCAGAGGACACAAGCCCAGCCATGCTGCCCTTCCTTGGAACTCCCAACGTCATCCAAACTGACCATGACCCCACTATTAGTGTCCCTCATTGTAGCAAAGAGAACTCCGGACACGGAGAGACTCTAGTGAAGAGGGCAGCTGCCCCCAGGCAAGTTGCTGTGCTTGGGACAAGGAAGCAGTGCCCTGGGACCTGTAGTCACCCAGGGGCCCAATTAGGTACAGTGCTGGTCTCCTGAGGGCGTATTATGCTGAGGTCCCCGCCAGGCCCCTATGGAGGAGAACCAGTGAACATTTGGGGACATCTCTTGTCATTCTTTTCTCCCTTCCTTCCTTTCTTTCTCTTTTTCTCTTTCCACCTGGAAGAGGTAAAGCTTGACAAGAAAAAACTAAATGACTCTCTAGACCATACATATTTCAGGGTTGCCTCATGCACCTGTCCTTATTTTCTCCATAAAAACCCTCTAAGGAACTAAGATGTGCTACGTGTTCCATGCACGCTCACCTGTGTGCCTGCCCCACACAGTCCTCCATCTTCCCTTCCCTCTTCCAACACTTCACTCCCCTGTAGGGGCTTAGGCAAGGGCAAAGATTGCTGTGAGTTCCAGCATGATGTCTGCCTCACCCCCTTCATGACTGTCTTGCTGACTCAATAGCCTGTGTTCTGGCTGCTCGGGAATCCCTCGTCTGTCCTCTGCTCAGGGACACTGCTCATCTTTAACAACACCCACCTGTATTCCTCACTGTTCAGGCCCTGGGAAATCGGCTGTCCTGACCTGGGACAGCTTGAAATATAAGAAACTGCTACCTTCTACCGCTGGGGTCAGAAGGCTGGGTGTGTGGTCCAAGGCTCTCGGAGGTGTTTTGCATCCTCCCAGAATCTCCTCTCACCTCCCTAAGAAAGTCAACTACCAGGACAGCTCCAACCAACACCCTCCATTAGATGCTGAGCTGTCAATATTTCCAGCCCAGAAAGTCCACAGCCTGTGCTTTGCAACAGGGAAAACCCTCCCCTCTACCTCCAGTCCATCCAAGTCGTCCCCTGTTCCTCAGCTCGCACAGCCCACAGACGGTTTCTGAGTCTGTTCAGCAGGTGAGGTCCCATAGTTGTCAGGTCCCGAGTCTCTTCCAGCCACCATGTTCCACCCAACGCTACATGATGAGTCCACGGTCCGCTCGGAGTGCAGGGGCCCCTCCCATGTACCTCTTCTGGCACTGTTGCTGGATCTCCTTCCTCCTTATATCAGGGCAAGGAGCTTGGTTTCTCTGGGCCTGTGAGTGGGGAAGGGAAGGAGCGGACGAGTGGCCTAGAGAGTCCAGTCCATTCTGCATCCTGTGGGCCCATGACCCTGGTGGGTGGAAGCAGAGGGTGTAATGAGACAGCGAGGCTCTTGGCCTGCTTGGTGGCTCGGGATTTAGGGCACATTCAAGCGGAGGATGAACCTACTGGAGAATGTTGGTCAACAAACAGTTTCTGCATGTGTAGGAGCTGAACCAGTTCACCAAGCTCTCTCAAAACTAACATTCATTTATAAACACTCTTCTGGAAACAGAGGAAGGGCAGACGATGTTCCAGGAAACTCCTCCCTAACCTCCTGGGAACATTCTGACAGGGTCTTTGAATATGCAACAAATGTGTGCTTTGGTTAAGAAGACATTGGATGATTTGAAGGTACATTTTGGAAATGTAGAAAACTAAAGTACTTCAAAATTAAAATCCTATTTTATGATTTAGAATCTACTGTACTTAGATGACTGATAAATTGTTTAATGAAACCATTGGTAAAAATAAAAGCTGAGAGTTGAACAGTGTTAACATTACTTTCTATTTTCATAATTTTTACATGATAGTCTAAAACTGTGGCATGCTTAACTATTTGTCCACCTATCTCTCCTTCTCCCTCTCTCCATAGTTTTAAGATGTTTGTCACTATTTGGTAGGTGCCAATGCTTCTGTAACATGCACACTTCATTGTGTAGGAGAAGTGGTAACGTTTGTTCACAGGAGTATAAGTGAGGAGGTGATGCGCGGGCGGGCTGGGTCACTGTAATGTGGTGAAAGAAGGGCAGGCATTGTCCAGGTGAGCTGGGCCCTGGCCCCTAGGCTCCTGCTTTTATCCAGACATCTGGGGCGCCCTGATTCACTCTTGACCCAGTAAACAGGAGGCCTAGAAAAGCTCTGTGAGCAGCCCTGGCCAGGATCCCTTCACGTACTTCTCTCCATTTACATTGTGGGTATGGAGTTCCCTCAAAGATCTTCTAAGTTCTCAGTTCTTCTGATTTGTATAATCTTCGCTTTTCTTCTTGCCAAGGATGTCACTAACTAAATCAGCTTTTGTATGATTAATATGAACATATATTATTGATATATTAATCAATATTATTATATCAAAATAATATTTAACATTTTATTTACATTGTATGTACATATATTTATGTAGTATTCTTTTATTATAATAAATTAAATTAATACATATAAATAAACTATTAATATGAATATATATTACACCTGCGAGTCAGGATTTACCGCCTGGGTGCTCAACTCTGCCCACTGAGCCACACTGTGTGCCTGAAAAAATGAAGACTTCAGGGCAAAGTGAAATGTGAGGGGGAGGCAGGCAGAGAAGACCCAACCTGCAGTCACAGTGAAGAATGAGGTGTGTTCTCAAGACCAGCTTGAAGCGCACACTCTTAGTGAGGGGAGTGGATGCAAACACCTTTTCCTGCCCCGTGCACCCCGTCTGGAGTGGGGGTGGGGAGGAAGTGCCCTCCAGGCATTTCTTCTCCGGCTCCTTCCACCGGACCCACTCTCCTCCCGTCTCTGCTGTGACACTTGTGTTTTGCCACATGGAGGTGAATTTACCCTTCCGCCACTGTTCTCCTCCCTCCTGTCTCTGTTTTCTTTCCCCTCCTTGAGCCTCTCAGGCCTGCTATCAGCCAGGCTGGGGCCCTTCATTGCAGCCAGTGTGCTGTCCTTGCCCATCTTCCTCCTTTCAGAGCTGGGATAACTGGGTACCTGCTGTCACTGGAGACTTTCCCTGCTGTTAGTCTCCCCCCGCCAGGTGCTCGGATGTGCAGGACAACTAAAGACCCCTCTGACTTTCCCCGGGTGTGCATGCTAGCACCGACTGGAGGTTGCTAAGGCTTGCCACCTAAGCACAGGCTGTGCGTTGGTTTAAGACATAACCCAAAAATGCAATAAGAAAAAATCTCCCCTGATAAGATTGGCATGACTAAATATATTCAGAACTTCATTGAGCCTATTCTCATACACTCAATTTATTACAGCTTTAGAGGTTTCTAACTTCTACTCAGATTTGTAAAGATTGGTCACTGGGAAATTTATTAGCTGTCATTGTTTTCCAGATGGCAGAGTAAACAGGGACTAAAGGTAGAAACACCTGCAAAATACCTAACATGGTCAAAATTGTCCGACTACTTTTACAATGTTATTGTTTAACCATCCAGACAAATGAGAAATGCCAGAGAAAAGTCAAATATAGATGTGTTTTCGTTCAGTCAAAAAGATGACAGTGAGAGGTGAGGTGAGGAAGCTGGCCCAGTGTGGGTGGTAGGACCAGGAAGTTGAGACCTTATGCAGGCAGCTGTGGCGGCAGCTCTACCACGTTCTCCATGGGGCTGGTCTCTGAGCCCCCTAGACGGGCAGCTTTTCTTGGTAAACTCAGTGTCATGATATCAGCCATTCATCAGGCACTTCTTTGGCTTCACACGTGAGCAGGACCCTTGTAGCTGCAAGGTTTACAAATTAGAGCCTCTGCAGTCACTAGTCTGTGCTCTGTGCTCTCCTCAACTGAGGCTTCTTCTGGTGTCTATCACAGCACCTATACCACGTCCTGAGTGTCCAGGCTTACAGTGGCTCTGCTTGAGACTGGGCTGTGACATTTCTGTGTCTAGCATGTAGCAGGCAGTGCATGAACATTTATTGGGGACAAAGAGGCTAAGCTACACAAGCTTCTACTCCTAAGCTGATTCACACAGCTTGTGACTGCAGCTGAGCTCCAGAGACCTCACTGCCTGTGATGGGCGCTAAAGCTCTCACAGCTTGTTTCATCTGCATGTTCTTTTCCCCCTGATAATATGACCCTTTTAGCTTCTCCTCCTAGAGGTTTGCATAGACCGAGTGGGAAGGACCAAAGTTGTTCCAGTCTTGTGTCAGGCTGTTAAAGCTCAACTACACTGAAAGCTCATGAGAGGTACAGTATCACGTGGGGGTGACTTTCAACAAGAGTTGTCACAGTGCCACTAACCTCAACAAGCTTATTCACTTTTTGTATAAAGGTTTTAGTCCAATACTCTGCTCAAAAAGTGCAGAATGCACATTGTGTGATGTTTAAGCCCGTTGCTCTTGCTCTAGGGCAAGATTTCTCAACCTGGGGATTACAGACATTCTGAGCTGGATGACTTTTTGCTGTGGGAGCTGTCCTGTGTGTTCTGGGATGTTGAGCAGCACCTCTGGCCTCTACCCACTAGCATCTCCTCAGGCGTGACAACCCAAAGTGTCCCCGGATGTAGCCACTTGTCCTCTGGGGATGGGGCATTGGGGAAAAATTGCCCCAGCTGAAAATTTTTTCTCAAGTGGCACCAGTAGATTGCAAGGAAAACCAAAACAACAGCTACAAAAACAACAACAACAAATGACTCACCAAGACTTGCCCAGTGATGGAATTATGACAAACTAAAGAATAGGCTTTCATTGTGTAGTAGCTTCAGGCTATTTTTGGATCCTTCTGTGCAGATCGGACTCAAAGTCCTCCATTCCTTAGTGGTATTTGGCGCAAGGCCCCAAGATGCCTTTACCTCAAGTGTGTTTAATGCTACGTTTGTTTAATATATTACCCCAGATCTGCCCCTCTGTGTGCCTGCATCAACAGCGTGTATCTACTTAGATTATACAATGTGAGAAAACAGAATCCTCATTATTTCAATAGCCCTCAAGGTAACAACTCACAATGAACCTAAACTAATTTTACTGATAATAGTGAGACTTTGCTCCAGAATATGTAGTAAATATTAGGAAACAATCTATTTTACAGGAATAATTCAAAATGCAGTTAAAGAAACTTAATCATCATGACTGTTTACCACCAGAATCAGGTAGTGTAGCATGTTAGGTGGTGCAGCAAGGTGAAGATGACAAGCCAAATATCTCTAACATGTTCCCCACTTACTCATCTCTAAAATATGGGGCACCACTCAGGGTGCACACGGATGTGCCACCCACACCTCTGGCCCAGAAAACACTCACTACTCAACTGCTGGAGTGCCATCAACAGGTATCTTCCAGCCAAGATCCCCTCAGGCAGCCTCACCCATGCACGGGTCCCTCTCAGGGCTGCCACGCCCAATGGTCAAGTGCAGAGGGGCACTTACAACACCTGTGATTGACACATATGCTTCAGAGCCCGAATGGGTTGAGCCAAGGCTTCCTCAGGGCTGGACACCTGAAACTATGTCATCTGCCCATACCTGCTCCCTCTGTGTCCTGTCACAGAGGTTGACACCTAACTTGCACCCTGCTTGCCAAAATCGATCTTAACATTCCCTTCCAGAGAAACTGACTTGTGACGGGGGGAAAGCAATGACGAGAAGTATTTGGGAGCTAGCCTGCTCCGCATTGAGGCAGTCACAAGGACCCTCCACGGGCTAGGTGGAGCACCCATAGTGTCTGAAAGAGCTGACGCTCCGGGTGTGCAAACTCTCACAGGGGAGAGGGCGGTAATTGCCAGTCACCATCGAAGCCAGCAGAGGAGCTTCCGGGTAGAAAGAAAGCAGAGAAAGCTGAACCCCCCACCCAGACCCAGGATTTCGATAAAAGATATTTTCACATATTGAGATATGGGGAAGTCGTCTGGCTTATACATGAGTTAACTTGAATGTTACGCAAACTAGAACAACCTGCGTGTGGCCTATCAAACATACATTGTGCTTCTGCTTTAATTGTTAAAGAAAAGAGTGCATTGACCAGAAGTAAAGAATGTGCATGTTAAAAATAAAGATGAAATGCCTCCCTTCCTGGGACGTCAGTGCTGAAGCTCCTTCAATAATAAGCCTCACTTCCCAGGTGCCAAGGCCATGCTGACTTGCTGTGTATGGGCTGATCTGTGTTTTGTTTGTTTGTTTTGTTTTTGTTTTTGTTTTCTCCCCTGAAGCCTTAAAGGAATGTATCCCTGAGTTGTTTAATGTTCTTTGCTCTGACAATATATAAAACTGTAGTGAAAACCATGCTTCCATGGGACAGTTCCTCAGAGCTATCTGCGGGGTTGTCTTCCAGGCTATAGTCCACAGTTTGGCTCAAAAAAGATGCTTCTCTGTTCCTATTGTAGATTGTTTATTGATTATTTTCATCAACAATTTATCAGTTACTCACCTGTGATGGGAAGACAGATGGGGGCTGTCACATACATGAGATGGGGAGAGTGATGGGGGCTGACACGCAACTGTGATGGGGAGACAGCTGGGGGCTGTCACTCACCTGTGATGGGGAGAGAGATGGGGACTGTCAAACACCTGTGATGGGGAGAGAGGTGGGTGCTGTCACATACCTGTCATGTGGAGAGTGCTGGGGGCTGTCACGCACCTGTGATGGGGAGAGAGCTGGGGGCTGTCACACACCTGTGTTTGGGAGAGAGATGGGGACTTTCAAGCACCTGTGATGGGGAGAGAGCTGTGGGCTGTCACATACCTGGGATGCGCAGACAGCTAGTGGCTGTCACATACCTGTGATAGCGAGACAGCTGGGGGCTGTCACATACCTGAGATGGGGAGAGAGCTGGAGGCTGTCACTCACCTGTGATGCGGAGAGAGCTGGGGGCTGTCACACAAAAGTGATGTGGAGAGAGCTTGGGGCTGTCACTCACCTGTGATGGGGAGAGAGTTGGGGGCTGTCAAGCACTTGTGATGCGGAGAGAGGTGTGGGCTGTCACATACCTGTGATGGGGAGTCAGCTGGGGGCTGTCACTCACCTGTGATGGGGAGAGAGCTGGCGGCTGTCACATACCTGGGATGCGCAGATAGCTAGTGGCTTTCACATACCTGTGATAGCGAGACAGCTGGGGGCTGTCACACACCTGTGATGGGGAGAAAGCTGAGGGCTGTCACTCACCTGTGATGAGGGGAGAGCTGGGGGCTGTCACACACCTGTGATTGGGAGAGAGATGGGGACTTTCAAACACCTGTGATGGGGAGAGCGCTGGGGGCTATCACATACCTATAATGTGGAGAGAGCTGGTGGCTGTCACATACCTGTGATGTGGAGACAGCTGGGGGCTGTCACTCACCTGTGATGGGGAGAGAGCTGGGGGCGTCACACACCTGTGATGGGTAGTGAGCTGGGGGCTTTCAAACACCTGTGATGGGGAGAGAGCTGGGGCTCACACATACCTGTGATGTGGAGACAGATGGGGGCTGTCACATACCTGTGATGGGGAGAGAGTTGGGGGCTCTCAGGCACCTGTGATGTGGAGACAGCTGGAGGCTGTGACATACCTGTGATGGGGAGAGTGCTGGGGGCTGTCATTCACCTGTGATGGGGAGAGAGCTGGTGGCTGTCACACATCTGTGATTGGGAGAGAGATGGGGACTCTCAAACATCTGTGATGGGGAGAGAGCTGGGGACTCACAGTTACGTGTGATGCGGAGACATTTAGTGGCTGTCACATACGTGTGATGTGGAGACAGCTGGGGGCTGTCACATACCTGTGATGGGGAGAGAGTTGGGGGCTGTCACTCACCTGTGATGGGGAGAGAGATGGGGACTGTCACATACCTGTGATGCGGAGACAGCTAGTGGCTGTCAAATACCTGTGATGTGGAGACTGCTGGGGGATGTCACATACCTGTGATGGGGAGAGAGCAGAGGGCGGTTACTCACCTGTGATGGGGGGAGAGCTGGGGGCTGTCACATACCTATGATGCGGAGACAGGTGTGGGCTGTCACATACCTGTGATGGGGAGACAGCTGGGGGCTGTCACTTACTTGTGATGGGGAGAGACTTGGGGGCTTTAAGGCACCTGTGATCCGGAGACAGCTGGGGGCTGTCACATACCTGTGATGGGGACAGAGTTGGGGGCTGTCATATACCTGTGATGGGGATAGAGTTGGGGGCTGTCGGGCACCTGTGATGCAGAGACAGGTGTGGGCTGTCACATACCTGTGATGGGGAGAGAGGTGGGGGCTGTCACACAACTGTGAAGGGGAGAGAGATGGGGACTGTCACATACCTCTAATGCTGAGACAGCTAGGGGCTCTCACACACCTGTGATGGGGATAGAGCTGGGGGCTGTCACATACCTGAGATAGGGAGAGAGTTGGGGACTGTCAATCACCTGTGATGGGGAGAGAGCTGGGGGCTTCACACACCTGTGATGGGTAGAGAGCTGGGGGCTGTCACTTACTTGTGATGGGGAGAGAGCTGGGGGCTGTCACACACCTGTGATGGGGGGAGAGCTTGGGGCTGTCACACACCTGTATTTGGGAGAGAAATGGGGACTTTCAAACACCTGTGATTGGGAGAGAGCTGTGGGCTGTCACATACTTGGGATGCGCAGACAGCTAGTGGCTGTCACATACCTGTGATAGCGAGACAGCTGGGGGCTGTCACGTACCTGAGATGGGGAGAGAGCTGGGGGCTGTCACTCACCTGTGATGGGGAGAGAGCTGGGGGCTGTCACAGAACTGTGATGGGGAGAGTGCTGGGGGCTGTCACACAAAAGTGATGTGGAGAGAGCTTGGGGCTGTCACTCACCTGTGATGGGGAGAGAGTTGGGGGCATTTAAGCACTTGTGATGCGGAGACAGCTGGGGGCTGTCACATACCTGTGATGGGGAGAGTGCTGGGGGCTGTCACTCACCTGTGATGGGGAGAGAGCTGGTGGCTGTCACACACCTGTGATGGGGAGAGTGCTGGGGGCTGTCACACACCTGCGATGGGGAGAGAGCTGGGGCTGTCACTCATCTGTGATTGGGAGAGAGCTGGGGGCTGTCACACACCTGTGAAGGGGAGAGAGATGAGGACTGTGAAACACCTGTGATGGGGAGAG